>NW_022991621.1:203745-322942 GCF_902827175.1 Gymnodraco acuticeps
GGGACTCGGGTCTGTAGTCTTTCTAGTTGCGTATTTTTCATAGTCTTATATTTCAACAGTTTTACGACAAACTGACTTTTTTGACATGGAAATGATTTTTTTAATTAACAAACATCATGTGTGTAATTTGTGGCACAATTCAAACGGGATCGAAAGATAATCTTTCTCTCTCCAATACATACTTTTTCAGAAATAAGGTTCCATGGGGCGGAGTAGACGGGCGGGGACTTCGCCTCTCTATAGCAAAGACCAATTAGCCAGGCACATCTACAGGTCTACCCATTTATCATTTGGTGATTCATCCTGGTATTGTCTCAGCGAGTTTGCTTACAGAGCCAGGTGTCGTTGTGGAGCTCCTCAGTGATGCTGGACACCTCCTGCTCCGCCTCCCCCCCGTCGAACCTGCAGCTGGTTCTGGATCAGCTGGACTCTGGAGCGGGTCAGAGCCAGCTGCACCAAAACTCTGCTCCACCTCCTCCCAAGCATCCTGAAATCAGATTTGGTACACTTTACATCACAGGTCCCCTATTATACTGTTTTTCATCAATATATCACAGGTCTCAGATATATACAGAGCCTGTCTCTGATTGGCTGAAACACCAAACAGATCATTGCAGCATTACCCATAATCCCCTCTGTTCAGCCCTGTTTCCAAAGTGCTGATTCTCTGTCTGTTACTTCAGATGAAAACAAGGAGCCCCTCCCCACGCCCCTCTGAGAGAGATTTGGTTACAAAGAACTCAATGGTGCTCTAGAGGAGATTCAGGGTGATAAGGGTGGGGGGGGGGGGGGGGGTTTACCTTGGGTTGGCATGATTGGCTAATGGTTACACAAGACACACATCGTGATGACATCATCAAGTGGCCAAAATCTGATCAGCTCATTTCAGACAGGTTTTTATAGAATATGGATCAAAAAGAAGAGAAGTCTTTGTTCCTGAAACTTTCAGAGTCTCTTTGCACAGAGGGGACACATGTTATGTAGAAGAGACATGAAGAAGAGGGGACACATGTTGATGTAGAAGAGACCATGAAGAAGAGGGGACACATGTTGATGTAGAAGAGACATGAAGAAGAGGGGACCCATGTTGATGTAGAAGAGACATGAAGAAGAGGGGACACATTGTTGAGTAGAAGAGACATGAAGAAGAGGGGACACATTGATGTAGAAGAGACATGAAGAGAGGGGACACATGTTGATGTAGAAGAGACATGAAGAAGAGGGGCACCATGTTGATGTAGAAGAGACATGAAGAAGAGGGGACACATGTTGATGTAGAAGAGACATGAAGAAGAGGGGACACATGTTGATGTAGAAGAGACATGAAGAAGAGGGGACACGTGTTGATGTAGAAGAGACATGAAGAAGAGGGGACACATGTTGTAGAAGAGACATGAAGAAGAGGGGACACATGTTGATGTAGAAGAGACATGAAGAAGAGGGGACACATGTTGATGTTGAAGAGACATGAGAAGAGGGGACACATGTTGATGTAGAAGAGACAAGAAGAGGGGACACATGTTGATGTAGAAGAGACATGAAGAAGAGGGGACACATGTTGGTGAAGAAGAGACATGGAGAAGAGGGGACACTTGTTGATGTAGAAGAGACATGAAGAAGAGGGACACATGTTGATGTGAAGAGACATGAAGAAGAGGGACACATGTTGATGAAGAAGAGACATGAAGAAGAGGGGACACATGTTGATGTAGAAGAGACATGAAGAAGGGGACACATGTTGATGAAGAAGAGACATGAAGAAGAGGGGACACATGTTGATGTAGAAGAGACATGAAGAAGAGGGGACACATGTTGATGTAGAAGAGACATGAAGAAGAGGGGACACATGTTGATGTAGAAGAGACATGGAGAAGAGGGGACACATGTTGATGTAGAAGATACATGAGAAGAGGGACACATGTTGATGTAGAAGAGACATAAGAAGAGGGACACATGTTGATGAGAAGAGACATGAAGAAGAGGAGACATGTTGATGTAGAAGAGACATGAAGAAGAGGGGACACATGTTGATGTAGAAGAGACATGAAGAAGAGGGGACACATGTTGATGTAGAAGAGACATGGAGAAGAGGGGACACTGTTGATGTAGAAGACATGAAGAAGAGGGGACACATGTTGATGTAGAAGAGACATGAAGAAGAGGGGACACATGTTGATGTAGAAGAGACATGAAGAAGAGGGACACGTGTTGATGTAGAAGAGACATGGAGAAGAGGGGACACATGTTGATGTAGAAGAGACATGAAGAAGAGGGGACACATGTTGATGTAGAAGAGACATGAAGAAGAGGGGACACATGTTGATGTAGAAGAGACATGAAGAAGAGGGGACACGTGTTTGATGTAGAAGAGACATGAGAAGGGGACACGTGTTGATGTAGAAGAGACATGGAGAAGAGGGACACATGTTGATGTAGAAGACATGAAGAAGAGGGGACACATGTTGATGTAGAAGAGACATGGAGAAGAGGGACACATGTTGATGTAGAAGAGACATGAAGAAGAGGGGACACATGTGATGTAGAAGAGACATGAAGAAGAGGGGACACGTGTTGATGTAGAAGAGACATGAAGAAGGGGACACGTGTTGATGTAGAAGAGACATGGAGAAGAGGGGACACATGTTGATGTAGAAGAGACATGAAGAAGAGGGGACACATGGTGATGTAGAAGAGACATGGAGAAGATTCTGCATAATAGGTGACCTTTAAAAAAGGTCACCTATTCACCATCAACTAGTTGTTAATTAACATGCATATTAGCAGTATATTGGCTGTGTGTGTGTGTGTGTGTGTGGTTGTGTGTGTGTGTGTGTTAGTGTGTGTGTGTGTGTGTGTGTGTTCAATACCTCTAAGAGACTCTTAACAGATGGCAGATCATCCTCTTCTGCTGACATGTCCAGAAGGTGATTGCTTTCATAGCGGAACCTGTGATTAATATAAAAGGTGTATACTTTAACACCGAAAACGTTTCTTAGTTTAAAAGCAGGAGAGAACATTAATAAAGAGTTTACTTTAGATTGGTCACATCCCGCATCACGTTCAGAGCCGAGAGTTTCTCCTCCAGTTCCTCCTGCCTCTGGAGGCTAAATACTGTAAAGCTGAGAGGATGTGGCTCGGAGGGTAACCGCCCAACAGGTTCTGATCACATGATGAGAAACATTATTATTCAAAGTGTCATAGAGTGCCGCAGTGACGCGTCCTAAAACCCGGAAGTAAGTTAGCATTTTACCACGTCCGGTTCCTTCGACAAAAAGCAATTAAAGTTCTCCATAGGGTTTAGGAAACTATCTGAACTAAGGTCTGTGGTTGAGACACATTGAAGAGACAGATCACGTTTTGTTCTACGACATTAAACACATCAGCAGTGACCCCGCTGGTGATTTCTGAAGAGTTGACGTGTCTGAAAAACGATGGTTGTTACCAAGTGGCTGAATAGGACTACAGAAGTCGTGGAGGCCGTTGTACGTCATTACGCCGAACACGTGAACACTCCTCTAAGTTAGTTTCTGTTCTGCTTGAAAGCAAGTTCCTGAAACGCTTCAACACAAGGACAAAGCGCCTCACCAGTCTGGTAGTCTGTGTGCGTCCTCTGAGCGGCAGGAATACTCGTCTGGTAGTACTGCATGAGACGGGTCACGTTTTGTTCAGTCGGAAAATCTCCACATGCCTATCCTACTTTTATAATTGTTTAATCATAAATCTAATCACCAGAAGCTAAATGCTAACGTTATGCTATAAAGGAACCATGCCCGGCGCCGTGGGAGGGCCAGGCCCTCCCATTTGACATTCCTGCCCTCCCCCAATAAACACGTTTTTTATTATTTATAAAAATTAAAAAATATATATATTTTATTTTTTTAATTATAAATAAACTGTGAACTTTTATGCTACGATGTATGTGATGTCAGAACAAACAAAAAAAATCGCAGGCTACGTCAAATAAATGCATGTGTCTGTGATTCGTCCCCATTTAGACCAATCACAGCGTCACACTCTGCCGCCTATTCTGGATTTGTTTATTGTGCATTCTGTAGACTCCCATTTCTGTTTGAATTACAAAATGGACATCAGAAATTGGCTCAAAAGGTCTAAGGATTTGTTAAAACGAAATAGCGATGAAAGAACTGCAGCCGATGGTGCTGCTGGCGACCCTGCACCTGCCGTTGCAGCAGCGCGCCTTAATGTCACAAGCTTGACCTCGGCAAACCCCGGGGCTGAGTTAGCGATGATCTTGGGGTTAATAAACCCAAGCAGGTGAAGCTGGATCGTTATCCAGGGAGAAAGAAGCGCACTTTAGCCGCTGCATGGTACACAACAGACCATGGCTTGAATATTCGTTAAAAGCAGACGCAGCCTTTTGTTTCCCCTGTAGACAGTTTAAAGTCAATACATCTTCATCTGATGCGGCTTTTACTGTCAAAGGTTTTTGCGACTGGAAACACGCATTACAGACTGATAAAGGACTGCTAAGGCATGCCGCATCAAAAGAACACATTTCATGTGAGAGTGTGGAGAGAGAGAGAGAGAGAGAGAGAGAGAGAGAGAGAGAGAGAGAGAGAGAGAGAGAGAGAGAGAGAGAGAGAGAGAGAGAGAGAGAGAGAGAGAGAGAGAGAGAGAGAGAGAGGAGAGAGAGAGAGAGAGAGAGAGAGAGAGAGAGAATACGCGAGGAATCAAATATGAAATGAGTTACTTTGGTGCAGATCAGCCTGCACGGAGCCGTTATTAGTGTCAGCTGTCGTTTATATTATAGCTTTTTAAGCCTTCAACCTTGCTCGTGATTTACCAGTGTCTGTGCTGCCACGCACACAATGTTTCAAAGTGGTTGCTAGTTGCCCTTTATTTGTGTATGTTTGCGATAAGTGTGCATCTTTGCGCAATGCCGTTGGCCTTGCTGTTTGATATATATTGTGCCGCAGGCCCGCAGCACGTGACGGTTTTGTGTGCCCTCCCATGAAAATCATAGGCCCTCCCTTTAGATTTGTGCTGGCGCCGGGTCTGAAAGGAACTACAGCAGGGTCGCTGCTTCAACGTCACGCCGACTTCAGATCCATATTCAAACACACAGACTCTAGATGGAACGAGTTGAAGTGTTTGTTTGAACAGTCTGCAGGAGGCAGGGACTTGCTTTCAAGCAGAACAGAAACTAACTTAGAGGAGTGTTCACGTGTTCGGCGTAATGACGTACAACGGCCTCCACGACTTCTGTAGTCCTATTCAGCCACTTGGTAACAACCATCGTTTTTCACACACGTCAACTCTTCAGAAATCACAGCGGGGTCACTGCTGATGATTTAATGTCGTAGAACAAAACGTTATCCGTCTCTTCAATGCGTCTCAACCACAGACCTTAGTTCAGATAGTTTCCTAAATCCTCTGGAGAGATCCCATTGGAGGAACCGGAAGGAGTTTACTTCCGGGTTTTAGGACGCGTCACTGTGGCACTCTCTTCACAGTAAACGAGAGGGCAAAATATGTAGAGAAATGTGCTCAAAATATACAAACCTCCACAGCACTCAGCCAGTACTGAAACACAGCAGTCCTCTGTTCTCTGCTCATACTGACAGGAGACAAAGACAGAATTCATTCAAGAAAATAAAAAGGTTGCCAAGCGTAGTAGAGAGTTATTTTTTCAATACTGTATCTCTCGTGGTAGTTCTTACTGTTTGGACGTTGTCTTCAGCTCACCGTCTTGCAGAGACTGGTAGAAGCGGACTCTGCATTCACACAGCTCTCTCACTTCATGCTGTCAAAGAATAATTAAATAGGATGACTCCTTTAATCAGCTAAGAAAGATATGGGTCTACATTTGTCATATTTAGGTTACAGGTTGCTAGTCCAAAAATATTTAGATTCCAGCTTTGATATATTTTACTTCTAACTTCAAGCTACTGAACACAATTGTTAAATGTATATAGTACACTATATTTATATGATTAGTAGATTGGTATATTACAGAGTATTCTAATTATACTGTGTATTTTATAGTGTTTAGATACTCCTCTCTGATTATATGTGTTTTTGACTGAGAATATGTATAAATTGTTTTTACATTTAAAATGTTTCATCTTTATTTTATTTGTATTTTTATTCTATTTTTAAGTAATTTTGTAATTCTTGGAGATTGACTGTCTTAATGCTGCTGTGACCAAAACAATTTCCCAACTTGGAATGGCTAAATATCTATCTATCATCTATCTTACAGCTGTCAAATTAACATCAATCTATTGTGTAGAAGTGGAGAAGATGGAATCAGATGCAAAAAGAAACAACCAGAAGTTATGCATTGCCGTTCGGTTTCCCACGTAAAATCACATATTGCAGGCACTACAATAAAAACATTTCCCAGACAATTCAGACACTCAGACCAAATGAGGGATGTGAATAGAGTGCAATATATAGTAATTAAACATTCCTCACACAGTCCATGTTTAGCTGTTGTGTGAGTCGGCCTGTTCACACAGACTGAAGCAGCTCTTACCAGGACTTGTGCCTCTGCTGCAGCTTTGGAGTTCAGGTTGTCCCCATCACTGCTGCTCGAGGGCTTATTATCAAACAGCACCTCAACCTCTGCTCTCCTGCAAAACACAACACAGCTCTTACTAACGTTCATGATGGAGGAGTGTTGCATGGTCCAAGGAAGAACCGTTTACAGTGTGGAGTGGATCCGAGTAACGGCCCGTCCACACAGCAGCTTTTGGCGATTTGTCCACCGCGTCTCCGCCCATTGACTTTGAATGGGGATGACGTCACTTTCCCTCGCTTGTCGCCGAACTGCATTGTGGGGGGGGCGAGGCGAAGATTTCCAGGATGTTCAGGATTCCAAAGTTGAACAATGTTCAACTTTTGAGGCTGAGCTGGAAGCGACAGCCAATCAGATCCGTTTATGCAAATCTGACAGTTCAAGCTCTAGCCAATCAAACCGCGTGTAAGCAGGGAGAGCCAGACGGCAGTTCATTTCCTCGTATTCCAAACGAGAAATTACGGTAGCAAATCCCCCGGTTCTTTACGACCAGACTATTTACCGGGATACAAACCGGAGGAACCAGGCATGGAGGGAGGTGGCAGAGACAGTGGGTGAAACTGGTAGGTTTTCGGCTGTTTGGGGATTTTATATATATTTATATATATATTGCTCGCATAAAATCCCCGGGGTTTTTTGCTTTGTATGTCGGGGGCGGGAGATTCATGTGATTGGTTGTTGGTCGCGTTGCTCGCAAAAAAAATCCCCAAGCTGTCAGACACGCCCAGCTCCAAGATTTTCAAGATTTGTTCAAAGCTGCGGTGTGGGCGGGCCGTAACGGCGAGGATACAAGCATTAGGCATCACTAATTAATGGGTGTACATTTTCAAGATTAGAATTAGTTCTCAACCAGGAAGACCCAAAGAAACAGGTATTAACTTCTGGCTGCCTTTCCGCCAGGGGGGCGTCTTGCCGTCATTTGACGCTCTTATTCAGCTCGGAACGACCTGAACTCGAGCCGAGGGCGTCGGAAAAAATAAATAATTTGAGAGAAGATCGAGAGTTTTTATCGCTTGAAATGACGAAAAGGAAAAAGGACAAGGACATCCCTCTGTTGGAGGGGCAAAGGAGTCTGGTGGGATTATTTTTGCTGCCAGCAAAGCGCGTTCCTGTGACGGAAAAAAACAAAACACCGCCGCAGCTTCCAAGGACCATGCAAGGAGGGGTGTCCCTGTCGGCAGGGAGACGTTAGGAGATAGTATAAGGGACGGCGCAATTCTAAATTTAAGTCACGTCACACCACGCCCCGCTCTCGGGGTGGACGCCCTCTCAGCCCTGGTCTGGCGGAAACACTGACTGGTCTATATGCACTAAGAAATACACCTCCTTTATTGCTCATTAACACATAAAGTTAGAGGAATGACTGCCAAACTTAAGGGAAGGACCATCAGCATCAAAAGCCATGGTCTTCATGTAAGTCAGAGTCACTCTACTTCATATTTATGTTACTTCAACTCTTAATGATCTGCCTTACCTGGACATTTGTTCCAGAGTCTGGCAGTGCCCGCTGATCTTCTGTGTGTCATCAGAGAGCTCCTGGCGGCCCACAATGCAACGCTGCCTGAAGGCCTGCAGCAGCATCTCTCTGCGTCGGCTGTCCTCCACCTGAGCCCAGGTACGGCTGACGGACTGCTCTGTTGGTGAAGAGTAGAACAACACCAGTGCAGGCTTTCTGTTTGAGAGTACTGTGGTTCGCTCAGACACTGAGAGGAACTCACCTTGTGTAGCCAGCTGTTCCTCTGTCCCACTGATCTGAGAGTCCAGGTGACTGATCTCGGACTTCAGCTGCTCGATCTTCCTCTGAAGGTCTTTCTGCTTAGCGGCCTCACTCTGGCCCTCAGTCTGCTTCAACTGAGCAGATCAAAACACATGTCAGTTTATCTGTGGCTTTCTGACTGGAAATGTAAAATGATACACAGTGAATCACTCAAGATTAATCAAGTATCACCTTAAAGGTAGGGTAGGTAATTTTGGAGAAACCAGCTCGAGTGCGCTAGTATTTGAAAATACGCAGCCGAAAAGAATCTGCCCCTTCCTTCAGACTTCCTCACAGAGCCCCTCCTCCAACACACACGAACGCGCACATGACCAATGAGGGCACGAGATAAGTTTGTGCCCAGATGGAAGGCTGACAGGCAGGTAGGCCATCCAGTTACTTTAGCCGGCTCAGATGATTGGTCGTGCTTTTTACAGCGCCACGGCTTCAACAGGTGACTTTTTTTAATGTATTTATTGTCAAAGCATTTAATGTATTCATTGCTATCGGGATGTTAAGAGCATTCCATGGAATATAACAAGTGTTTCTGAAGTGAATTACCTACCCCACCTTTAAGTAGGGATAACATGAAATAGAAAATAGCAACAAGAAAGAAAATCAAGTTTGAGCTTACCTCTTTGTCTTGAATAACTTTGTACCTTGAAGATCATTATGTTAAGGGCATCAATGGATACATGCAAAACACACACACACACACACTGTGCATTGACAGGTACAAACAGCATCAACAACACTTGAACAAGACTCTATTCTGTCTTTGTTATCTCTTACTCACATTTCAAAGAGCAGCTACATTACCCACATGTGCGCATGAATTGCCACGGCCAAAGTAAGGTGGCTTTAAAATCATTAAATGTGGACAAGAAAGGATACCACTGCAGATTGCCACGCATGATCCTGACATTCCTGGGAAAACAAACAAAGCGTCAGAAATCTTTAACCCATTGCAATTAAGCAGTTTCTGACAAGACTAAGGAGGATTGAGTGAGCATGAAGATCAGCATGGCTACATTACTAGGACATGTATTGAGGAACATCAGAACTGGAAGACTTACCTCTGTTGAAAAACATGTTGGATGACATATTTCCATATTGACTCCCCTGTCCCGATGCAGAGCCTGGAGAACAAATGATCAGCTTTACAATTGTTCAACAATGCAACATTTAGCTTCAACTGTGAGAACATTTAACATACATCAATACATATCCTCTTTGACTGGGTTTATGTATGCCCTATATGCACCAAGACAAATTCCTGTATGTGTAAACCTACTTGGCAATAAACCTGTTTCTGACTCTGATTTCTGATTCAGATATGTTCCGCTTTCTAAAATGCCAATAAGGGTCATGTTTATTTTACATAGAGGTGAGAATATGGTCATGGTGGTGTTGTTGTAGTTAGTTGCATTGTCATGAGGTGTTTCCATCATTGTGTCCCATTCATTCGTATACATAATGGAGAACATCAAAATAGAAACACCTCCCAGTATCATGTAATCCTGTACAACACTGAAAACTACAAATAAATCCCACGTTCCCCATAATGTCAACACAAACTGAACATTACCAAGTACAATTTATGTCAGAGCTGTTGTACTGCTTTGCATTACTATGCAGGTTGCTACTTAGTGTACATTTAAGACAGTAAAGATGATACCCACATTTTAAAGTTGCCGTCATTTGGCAGGCTGTCCGGGGGCAGATTGAACTCCTCTGTCGCCCAACGTCTCAAGTCCCGAACAAGACTTCTGTCCACCATCCTGTCAGAAAACACAACGTAAACAACTTGAACAGAGCTAATACTAGCCTGTAAAGCTAGCTACTACCGAGCTAAAGCTACTGAATTCCCATCAGATAGCTTAGTTAGCTTCAACCTTTTACCACAGTTAGATTATTAAAGCCCTCGCACTTACTCTGCGTGCAGAATATGCTTCTTTATTTAAATACACGTTAATTCAGTCGGTGATGAAAATGTTTTGAAATCTCAAAGATTTTCAACTACCCGCCCGTTTACAGTATTTCCGGTCAGCGTTTCCGGTGACACAGCGCTTCGGTTTTTTTATGTATTAACTTTATGTAATTTTATATTACTTTATATGTCTATCCCATAGACTGGTCTATCCCTGATGCGAAATTGTTTGTATACAAATTAGTTATGTTCATATATATTCGTGAATACATAATGAAAAAATAGGTGTTGGTCTGTTCCATGCGAGTACCAAATGCGTCACTTCCGGGCAAAAAGTACGGCTCCGCTTACTTTTGGGGGAAACCAACGCTGTCATTTGAATGGCGGTCAATACAAATTCTGAAGTTTTTGCCAATCCGATCAGAAATTTAAGAAAACCGTGGATTTTTGGATCTTCAAAGAGCCCGATTACAATGGCCAGTCAGGCAAACAATTACATTAAGCCATTGGAAATCGACGATCGGGCTCGATATATGGTTAAATATAGCAGTAGGCACATTACGGCCGCGCCCACTTTTGGGGGAAACCAACACTGTCATTTGAATGGCGATCGAGCCTGAAGCCACAGAGCTCTTCTTTTACTGTCCTTTTTTCTTAGAGAAAGTACAGAAACACTGAACTCTGGATTTGTTTTAATGTTTGAGGTGCAATAAACGACACAGCAGATTTTTGGCATGATACAACTATTATTTTCTGCCTTGCTCATGAGAGTAATCGGTTTGGCAAATCAAATGACACAGAGCCCTCTAGGGCTCTGAAATGACAGCGTTGTTTTTCCCAAAAAGTGGGCGGGGCCGTAATTTTTGCCCGGAAGTGACGTAGGTGTTACTATCGTCGGTTGGATACAGAGTTCTTATGTGCATGCCACCACCTACTGTACCGGAGTGGATATCTTCAAAACAGAGAGACATTGAAATAAGATTAGGTGTACTTTATTGATCCAAAATTGGGAATGGGGGAAAATATTAGAGAATAAATACATTTTAAATTCTAAAAAAGTAAAATATAAACATCATTGACAGAGAAATATATACATCTGTAGAACATGACGGG
The DNA here is from genome assembly GCF_902827175.1 of Gymnodraco acuticeps. Taxonomy (NCBI): domain Eukaryota; kingdom Metazoa; phylum Chordata; class Actinopteri; order Perciformes; family Bathydraconidae; genus Gymnodraco; species Gymnodraco acuticeps. Next base: position 215,086 of record NW_022991621.1, read on the forward strand.
AACATTACAGCTTACACAATTTTAATGAAGGATATTATTTACATTACGTGTGCAAGGGAATAGCATATTTAACAAAAGTTAAATATGAATCTCTATATTCAGATGAACCGAGCGCTATATAGATCTATAGATGAATTACCAAGAAGGAAACACAAAGTCGTAATGCATTGTTGAATGGGAAAATGTATTCTGTGGCCATACAGTAGCCAATTTTGTTTCTTTAATTTGTTTGTGTTGTGATTACATTAGTCTTGTTTATGTTTGTATTGTGACGTGATTGTGTTTTGTTTGTCATGACTTGCTGTTTGTAGGACCCCCTTGAAAACGAGATGGTTAATCTCAGGTTTATCCTAAACACCAATTCTCAGTGTTAACCTGCTATAGACGGTGTGTTTGCATGTGCGCTTCACATCACATACGATCTTACCATGCATTGGCCGAGTAAATATTTGGTGAGACCCCATCTCGGGATGTGAATACAGTTGTTTGTGTGGCACTACCCGGTATAACAGGGGAGTTTGGGTAAAGGATATATTGGCTTGTTCTGAAAGAAATAAGGTTGAAGCTCGTTGTGCCACTATTTTAACACATTGTAAATGTTCGAAGCATTTCCCATTACTAATTGTAATGAGACTCGAACCCTTGACCTTCAGATTGGCAGACATCCATTCAGTCCTTGAGCCAAAGCCATCCACATTCCATTACAATTGGAAAAGGTGGGCTTATACATCACATTTTTTACCTTTGTTCCACAAAAACTAAGCACAGTTGATCCCGGTCAGTGCTTGGATGGGAGAGCCTTTAGTGTTCTAGTACATTTGTTAAATAGGTTGTCACACAGTATCTAATGCTACTGTATTGTGTGCTTCAGTCTATCAATCAGAATGGACTTCCACACTTTATTATCCATTAATCTCTAAGAGGTAAGTACATGAACTGCTCTGCATGACAAGCTAGCAGGAATGTCATCAAACCCCGGTACCCTCACTAATGTGTCTGGGTTGCAACACAATAATATCCATGGTGAATTATGTATAATAACGTGTCGCCACACAAGCCCCCCCAGAATTCACCCATAAACAAAATCAGCGTGGCGGGGCGGCACGACAGGTCGACCCCCACGATTCCTGAGCACGGGAGTCGGGAAAACGACCTCTGCATGTGCGGCCTCCGGAAGAGGCGAGACCGGAACAACGGGTCTCAAGTCAGTGATAGGGATCAAGGCCGGGGTGCGCCCCCGTCGCGGAGGTCGTGCCAGCACCATCGGCTGGCCCAAATCCAAATGGGCCGTCTTCACCCGGTCCACAGAAACTCGCTCGGCCTTACCACCCAGGTCGACCACATGGTTTTTGTCCCCGTGCTCCAAAACACGGAAAGGTCCATCGTAAGGAAGCCGCAGAGGACCCCTGTGTGCATCATGCCGTATGAAAACGTGCTCGGCCGAGCAGAGATCCGCTGGGACCCGGGACATTTGAGTAACATGTTGGGCAGTGGGAATCGGGGCAAAAGTCTCGGCGGTGTCCTGCAGGCAAACCCGCTGTGCTGACGCCGACCAGGGAACCGATGTGTTAGGGAGGAAATCCTCTGGAACTCTCAACGGCTGTAGACCATCTCAGCCGTGGAACACTGCAGATCTTCCTTGGGCTCGGTCCGCAGACCCAGTATCACCCAAGGCAGCTTATTGACCCAATTTCCGTCCTTCAGGCCAGCTCTGAGCCCAGCCTTCATGGAGCGATGGAAACATTCACAGAGGCCGTTAGCCTGAGGGTGATAAGCGGTTGTCCTATGAAGCTTAACCCCCAGACCACACGCCACAGCGTTCCAGAGCTCAGACGTGAACTGTGAACCCCGGTCTGAGGAAATGTCCGACGGGGTGCCAAACCGACACACCCACGTCGCAATGAAAGCCCGGGCTATGTCAGCCGCCGACGTCGACACGAGAGGAACTGCCTCCGGCCAACGGGTCGTCCTGTCCACCATGGTGAGGAGGTAGGAAAAACCCTGAGAGGAGGGCAATGGACCCACGAGGTCGATGTTGACGTGGTTAAATCTCCTCTCTGGCACCATGAAACGTTCCAAAGGAGCTTTCGTGTGGCGGTGCACCTTAGCGCGCTGACAAGCCACGCACTCACCAGCCCAAGTCCTCACGTCCTTTTTCAGTCCCCGCCAGACGAACTTCGCGGCCACCAAGCGCACCGAAGGTTTAACGCCGGGGTGAGACAGGTCGTGCACTGCCTCCAAAACGGAGCGCTTCCAACTGGCGGGAACAACCGGCCGCGGCAGGCCTGTGGAGACGTCGCACAGGAGAGTAACGCCTGCGTCACCAAAAACCAGGTCCTCCAAGCGCAGCCCCAAGCCGTCCTCCTTCAGGGCCTGTACGTCGGGGTCCGTGACCTGGTCCGTCGCCATTCGGGTATAATCCAGGCCCAACTGGACGGCCCCGATGACGACCCTGGAGAGGCAATCTGCGACCAGGTTTGATTTGCCAGCCACGTGTAACGGCCCGTCCACACTACAGCGTCGACAGCGTCGACAGCTTCAATCTGCCCATTCACTTTGAATGGGGTGACGTCACGTTGCGGCTTTTTTTTTCGCCGAACTGAATTGTGGGTAGCATAGCGGTCCGTCTCCGCCGGAGTAGCCAGCACCAGCCAATCAAATCCCGTTTCGGAAAATCTGACAGCTCAAGCCCTAGCCAATCAAACCGCGTCTAAGCTGGGAGAGATATCCCGCCGTTCATTTCTATATTTCAAAAAAAGATGGAGGAGAAACTAATTATCGCCGTAGCAAATCACCCGGTTTTGTATGACCAGACCCTCTTCACCTACTGGGATACAAACCGGAGGAACCAGGCATGGAGGCAGGGCTCTCGACTAACTTTTTTCCCCATCCTCCCGGAACCGTCCCGAAATACAATCTAAGCCCGAAATTAATGTGGACCGTCCCGAATTTAAAATGTTAGTTTTTCTACATTATCATTAGTTAAAATCATTCAAAGTGACCTTTAACATAAATAAAAAATCATACAAATCATTAGATGATAATTCATCAACCTTTTTATTTGAGTAAATCATTCAATCACATAAACAAAGGCCAAATATATTTAAACAAACACACAAACGAGAAAATTACTCTAATATTGAATCCAATCAAGTCCCATCCAATTAACCAAAAAAATCCAACACTGTCCTGAAGACAGAACCCAGAGTAACCACTAACCAGGATGACAGTCTGTCAGTCAGGAGACCTTTACAAACGGCCCCGCCCCCTCGCACACAGACGGGAGAGAGATCTCGTCTGGATTGGAAAGCTCGAAAATACATCATAGACGCATGTTGTAGTCTTATTGCATATTACAAACGGAGTTGGTGAAACTAAAACTGCGATATAATGTGTATGTAGCAATAATACATATAACATATATTTTTTAATGTCTCCAGCACCGATAAAAAGTCCGATAACGTCGGAGCTTAACGTTACCACTGTCTTTAATAATTCCGGCCAGTTTAATACCGGGGCTCGGTACCCATCCCTACATGGGGAGAGACGCAGCATATTGCTAAGGATTAAATACGATGGAGGGTTCTCTTCTCAGCCTTATTACCCATAGGCAGGGGATGAAGAGGAGTAAGTAAATAAAGAGGCCGGCGCTCCAGGGTCTGGTTCTGCTGTGCGTTTTTGTGATGTAACGGTAAAACATTTCAGAATTCCTCCGCGGGATGCCATTGTACATCACTCAACCCGCGAAATAAACACACTCAGTACATAGCTAGACCCGCGAATTTGCGGGCCAGGAATTCGCGGGCACAGCCAGCGGCACAGCTGTAGCTACATGTGTGTGTATTTCGCGGGTTTCTAAATGTTTTGTGCGTGTGTGTTTATGTTGACAAGGAGGTTTAATGTGCTACACAAAACGTGCAGTCGGTTTCATTTTCATCGCCATTTGTAGTAGAGTTAGCAGGGTATTTTTATTTTAACTCTCGTCCCAAATTCGTCCCAAAATTATTTTGTATCCTCCCCGACACTATTTTGTTCGGCCCCGGGACGACGGGACATCCTTAAGCTCGAGCCCTGCATGGAGGGAGGTGGCAGAGACAGAGGGTGAAACTGGTAGGTTTTCGCCTGTTTGGGGAGTTTATATATATATTGCTCCCATAAAATCCCCGGAGGTTTTTGCTTTGTATGTCGGGGGCGGGAGATTCATTTGATTGGTTGTTGGTCGCGTTGCTTGAATAACATCCCGCTTCAGACACGCCCAGCTCCAAGCTTTTTTTGAAGCTGTAGTGTGGACGCTCCGTAAGTCTGTGGTGAACTCTGCCCAGAAGAAACAAGCCCACGAGGTAGCAATCGGTTTGCTGGTCGACCCAGCAGGTCGTGCATCGTCCCCCTGTTGGTTGGAAAGCCGATGCGGGAATGGCGAGCAACGTTCCCAGCCATTTGCGGGGCGCGCACCGAGCCTCAGTCCGCGTGCCGGTGGCAGCCACGGACGATTCCAAAAAATCCCCGGCATTTCGAGAGAAAAAACTTGCGTTCTTTTTGCCGTGTTCGGGTCCGTCCCGGAAACTTCTCGAGACTTTGTCAGGGTCACCAGTGTAGTGCCGAGAGATAGGGAGTCAGAGGCGGTGCAATGAAGGTGCAAAAAGGGTACTTTATTTGCTCAGCAAAGGTCATGTTGTCCGGTTGCCGTCCGGGAAGAAGAGAGTGAAGTCAGGAGAGCACACAACATATATAGTAAACACATAATATGTCCGTGTGGGAACAATACCCCCAACTTTAGTTCCATGTATGAATTATGTCCCAGTGTATTAATAGGTGGTCACCAGAGTTGGGTGTAACGCATTACTGTAATAATATTACTTTTGCCGGTAACGGAGTAGTGTAACGCGTTACTTGTGATTTATGATTTAGTAATCACACTACAGTTACTAACATTGCCCCGACACGCGTTACTTCGTTACTTTTATAATTTATTAAATAATCCCACTCACTGACAGACTAGAGGGGTTTCCGCCGCAGGTTTACATGTAGGCCTATGTAATCTGCGCGATTTGCGAGACCACATCTCCACGTGCAGTGCTGCATAAACATGGATGAGTCTTTTCATCTGTAAACTCCCTCAACGGGCCGCTCGCTCTCTTTTGTTGATCGCCCTCTCACGGGTGAACAGTTCAATGTCCCGATTCATTGTAGGAATTCTGTCTCTACCACTTTAGTTTGACCATCTCTGTTACTAAGTTATGGAATACTAAATACATAAGTAATTATATACCTTACCGTTACTGCGCTCATAAAGAATGATAAGAATAATGCGTCTTGAACTGGTTTAATTAATTAATGTCTTGACGTTTCACAGACTGTTAGCTTGTTGTGGTATATGCTCTAAAATAGACTGGTAGCCTATTTTAGAGCATATACAAAGAAAGACTTGTGTTATGTCTTCCTTAATGCAATAGTAATTGGGGGTGCAAGTGGAGTCTCGCAGAGGCAAAACTGTGGCGCGCACACTGTAGGTGCGCCGCAGTCTGCGTGATCTGCCTGTAGGGGCGGGCCGGCCCTGCGAGTATAAAGTAACGAGTAAAGTAACGAGTAAAGTAACGAATTACTTTATGTAGAGAGTAACGAAGTAGTGTAATATATTACTTTTTTTTAAAGTAATATGTAATATATTACTTTTTTTTAGTAACGACCCCATCTCTGGTGGTCACCACAGTACACAATTTAATTTCATAAAAGAAAAACCTGGTATTAGGTAAGGAATCAAACTGGCATTTAAGGGGCTAAAATGTGGTGGGTGGTTGATCCAGTACTGCATTTCCACTTATAGGTACTATGAATATGTTTTTTCTTACGCAAAATTATTAAGTAAAAACTACTTATCAGAGCTATTTCTTCTAATTTTAAGTGTTCATGCGTGAAGAGTTGTGTTGAATACCCACAAGAAATTGAGAAATTAATTCATGCTAAAATGTCTCCGTAAATAATCTGAAATGATAGACTCACTCACACTGCATTTTTTGTGCAGTATTTTTGTTTTGATCTGACTCACAGACACATGTTTGACTGACGCAGTTCCGGTGTAGCATTGAGAGTCCTCCCCAACAGCAGCAGGAGAGGGGGGAACCATCTTGACGGTCAGTGTCGGGGGCTTCTCTGCTGTCTGCCTGTTAGATGTTGTGTGTAATAATAATAATAATAATAATAATAATAGTTATCAAGCGCTTTATCAGCTGCTCAAAAACGCTTTACAGAGGTAAAACAACAAGATACAAAGTCAAATAAACAACATTTATCACAAGGACACAGCATTAATCACACATTAAAACGTGTGAAGATTGAAAAAGACAATACAATCACATTATAGGCAATCCAAATGACAACGTGACTTTATATGAAGACTGTACAACCACCACGGGCCCTGGTAGACCACCACACAATACAGAATATTACAATCCTGTGCAGTAACCCTGATATGTGCAATTTACACTCTTTTGCATTCTGCTACTTCACTCAGCATTAATCACTGGTATTTGCAATACATACATTATATGCTATCAGCGTTTTAAATGCTGTTACTTCTAACCATGGATGTGTACTTATTAGTCTTCATTTTTTATTTGTATGCCTTTATCTGCACTGTCACTTTTCTTGTAACGAGTCACTCACAGTTTATTTTTATTTTTTATTATTATTCAATAACAATACAAAAATGAAAAAGTATGGAGTCAGTCAGCCCATATCTTTGTATGAATTCATGTATATCCACCCAGATCACATCACACATTCTCTGCTTTTCTCATTTATTGATTGATTGTCGTGTTTGTCGGACTTTTGTTTGTGTTTTGTGTAACTTGTACGGCGACCTTGAGACGCTTGAAAGGCGCCTTTATTAATCAAATGTATTATTATTATTATATGATATTTCCCTAAAATTAATGGTAACTGTACAACAAATCAGCGTCCTTCCCTGTTTCATAAATGATTTTAAGTCCTTTTTTCTGTCCCTTAGAAAAATACAATCTTGTAACCTGTCTATAAAGAATATTTACAATGACATTTCCAATTTTTTTTTAATTGTAAGTAAGCTTAATGCCTCTTAAATGCGTTTTTATTTCCCCCCTAGCTCCTATTGGATGTATTATTTATGTTTTTTTTCTTATTGTGATTTTTCTTTGCACTTATGTTGATAACTTGATGATATCCTCACCGAGCTTTTGTATGTTCTAAATATGTTCAATGCGAAATAATAATAACATTTAAAAAAAAGACTGACGCAGTTCCGTTGTTTCAGAGCGTCCTCGTCAACGGCTGCACGAGAGGGGGGGGAACTATCTTGCCGGTCAGTCTCTTCCTTATGTCTTTGCCTGTCTGCCCGTTACTGTAGTGTACTGGAGATGCCAAGATGGCTGCAAGCAATTACTTCGGCTTCACACATGGTGCCGGTCCGCAGTACAGGTAAATACAGGTGATGGAGTTCGGTGTCAGTGTGTGCTTTGACTCACATCTATCAGCTCGTGCTCTGAGTCACGTCTGTCTGCGCGTGCTGTGCAACGGTCGGCGGTTGGTACCGTTGGGTACTCAGCTAGCTTCACCTGCTAGTTCTGTTAGCTCACGTTAGCAGGCCGACACTGCTGGCTTTAGGTGATAAAACCTAAGTATGGCCATCTTTATTTACCCTTTTAACCAGTTTAAAATAGCTTAAAGATGAACAATAAGGCAGTTATGGTGAATGTCACGCAGCTGATTTGGCTAACGGAGCCGGTTGCAGCTGTGACGAGATATCTTGGCCGGATTAAAGAGGGCTAAACCTGGTTTAGCTGCCCTGAAGGCAGAGGTGGAAAGTAACTAAGTACTTGTACTCAAGTACTGTACTTAAGTACATTTATGAAGTACTAGTGCTTTACTTGAGTATCTCAATGTTTTGCTACTTTGTACTTCTACTCCCATACAGTTCAGAGGTAGATATTGTACTTTTACTCCATTACATGTATTCAATACCCTTCACAGATGTGGATGAATAATGTGAAATCGAATCAAGTGTTAAATCAGACTTTAGTTCCACCTGGAGTAAATCCACCAGCTACCCTGCAGTATACAAAGTCATTCAAACTAGCTGCACCTTTACCAGCTTTGAGAACACTTTCATGATCAATCATTATAAAACATATCATATATATTATTCTGAAATGGACCAATCTGCACAACGACTACTTTTACTGTCGGTACTTTAACTATATTTTGATGAGAATACTTTTCTACTTTCACTTGAGGAACATTTTGAATGCAGGACTTTTACTGTAACAGAGTATTCCTACACTCTGGTACTTTTACTCAAGTACAATATCTGAGTACTTCTACTTTTACTCAAGTACAATATCTGAGTACTTCTTTCACCTCTGCAAACAATGCACGTTTTGTTTTATATTAACAAGCTCCCACAAATGAACATTTAAAATAGATTCTAGGTAGAAAATAAAGAAAACTCCAGCAGCATGAATTGATGTTTGCCAAGTTTGTGGTACAGGTAAATCATGTCGGCTGTCAGTTTGACAGGTATATTAAATATAATTAACACATCATGTAATCATCATTCATTGTGGTTAGTCATTGCTGTTTTGTCTTCTTAACGGCACTCAAAACAAACTAAACCTGAAAACCAGATGTTGCCCTAAATTACAGAGAGCTAATGTAATTATTTTCTCTGTACTTACCTTTTTATATAAATGCTCTTTTCCAGTATTTATTCCTGTTACCTATGTGAAAGTAGTAATGACACAGAAGTATTATCCTCAAAATATCAACAAGTGAAAGTACTCATTATGCAGAATGGCTCATTTCACAATCATAGTTTAATGACTGCATTATGTTGCAGCTTTAATGTCGGGGCATGGTTTAATTACTTAAAATACTGCTGGGTATCTTAACCTATAATACTGTTTAAGTAGAAATGTCAAACAAACGTTTATGAAACTTCTCCACATATTAACACAACTTTAGGATTTTTAAAGTAAAAAAAAGCTAAAGGTGGCTAATGTTGGCTTATAAAGGAACTACAGCACGGTCACATGACTTCACGTCACCACCGCTAAGCTAAAGGAGGCTAATGTTGGGCTATAAAGGAACTACAGCATGGTCACATGACTTCACGTCATCACCGCTAAGCTAAAGGAGGCTAATGTTGGCTTATAAAGGAACTACAGCACGGTCACATGACTTCACGTCACCACCGCTAAGCTAAAGGTGGCTAATGTTGGGTTATAAAGGAACTACAGCACGGTCACATGACTTCACGTCACCACCGCTAAGCTAAAGGATGCTAATGTTGGGCTATAAAGGAACTACAGCACGGTCACATGACTTCACGTCACCACCGCTAAGCTAAAGGATGCTAATGTTGGGCTATAAAGGAACTACAGCACGGTCACATGACTTCACGTCACCACCGCTAAGCTAAAGGATGCTAATGTTGGGCTATAAAAGAACTACAGCACGGTCACATGACTTCACGTCACCACCGCTAAGCTAAAGGTTGCTAATGTTGGGCTATAAAGGAACTACAGCACGGTCACATGACTTCACGTCACCACCGCTAAGCTAAAGGATGCTAATGTTGGGCTATAAAGGAACTACAGCACGGTCACATGACTTCACGTCACCACCGCTAAGCTAAAGGATGCTAATGTCGGGCTATAAAGGAACTACAGCACGGTCACATGACTTCACGTCACCACCGCTAAGCTAAAGGTGGCTAATGTTGGGCTATAAAGGAACTACATCACGGTCACATGACTTCACGTCACCACCGCTAAGCTAAAGGTGGCTGGCTAATGTTGGGCTATAAAGGAACTACAGCACGGTCACATGACTTCCCGTCACCACCGCTAAGCTAAAGGTGGCTAATGTCGGGCTATAAAGGAACTACAGCACGGTCACATGACTTCATGTCACCACGCTAAGCTAAAGGAGGCTAATGTTGGGCTATAAAGGAACTACAGCAAGGTCACATGACTTCACGTCACCACCGCTAAGCTTAATGTGGCTATGTTGGTATTTACTGACGTACTTTTTGTCGTAGAACAAAACCTTAAAATCTTTTCAGCTTGTGTTAAGCACAGACATTAATTGATACTTCTAACCCTCCCAAAAAAAAGCTGTGTTCGATTCGAGGGAACCGGAAATTGTAAAACAATAACTAATTTCCGGGTTTTAGGATTCAATCCCTCACTGCTCTATTGTGCTCAGCAGGACTAAGACAACAGGATCCAGAGTAGTGTTGTTTGTAAAGAGGTCCTTAAAGCAGTTTTAAAGTATATCTTAAAGGTGGGGTAGGTAATTTTGGAGAAACCAGCTAGAATTTGAAAATACACGGCCGGAAAAAATCTGCCACTTCCTCACAGAGCCCCTCCTCCAACACACACGAACGCGCACATGACCAATGAGGGCACGAGATAAGTTTGTGCCCAGATGGAAGGCTGACAGGCAGGTAGGCCATCCAGTTACTTTAGCCGGCTCAGATGATTGGTCGTGCTTTTTACAGCGCCACGGCTTCCAGAGGTGACTTTTTTTAATGGATTTTTTGTCAAAGCTCTTTAGATATTCATTGCTATCGGGATGTTAAGAGCATTCCATGGAATATAACAAAAAGTGTATCTCGAGCCCGTTTCTCAAACTTACCTACCCCACCTTTAAATATCATAGTTCATATAAAAATAGAATGAGATATGAAACTGTCTTGTTATCTGAACATGGACTTGTAGGAATTTATTTAAACATTTGTTTGACTTTATTCTTTTATTTTCACCCTGGAAATGGGTGTATGTATATGTGTGTGTGTGTGTATATATATATATATATATATATATATATATATATATATATATAGGATTGTGTTCATCTGTGTAAGTATTTAATTACAGAATTATCTTTTTTTTCTTTATCCTGCAACTGGATGACTAACAGGAGGGCGACCTCTGTATACACTTTCTGCCCTCCTGCTTCTACTCATTCAAATATCTACTGTTTATTTGTAGATATTTACTAAAGCCTTCAAATGAGCCTAATTTAGGCCTGTTATATATTATGAGTGATATATATTATACACACTGCTCTGCTTTCTGCACGGACCTCAGCAGCTGCTCTCACTGCAAACATGCAGTTAATAAAATCAAAAAAAGTAGCCTAACATCCAGGGGAGATGTAATTAGTGAGTAAACAAACGGTAAAGTGCAGAACGTTTGGTTCACATTTGATCATCTTAAAATAACTTATAATCACAACGGGAACAGTTTGCAGAGCGGTGCTTCGTTGAGATCAGACCGGCGGTGCGTCACGCCTCTTTTAAACATCACTGTTGCCTGAAATACATCTCCGGAGGATACATCAGTGTATCCTAGGTCAGTGGTTCTCAACTGGTGGGTCGCGGACCCGTTTCAAGTGGGTCGCAGATGTGTGAGTGAAGAAAAAAATAAATTGAAAAAAAATATATATACATTTTTTTTTTTTTTTTGGGGGGGGGAAAAGTCCAACTTTTATTTTGAAGGCCCGATTTTCTAACGCTGTGCATGCAGTAGGCGTTGGACTGGAAGTACCGGAGACTAGGGCTGAACGATATACCGTGTCATGGCGATAACCGCGGTATGCGCATGCGCGGTATTCACACCGCAGGGACGTGCGGTTTTATTCATTTAAAAAAAAAAATGCTAACGCACTTTAGCACAAAATTCAAAATAAAGATACCCTTATTACTTATCGAAACTGCACATACAATATATCCGATGAAAGCTGAGACTCCACAGATTATTTAAGTATAGTATCTAAGCGATCCGATCTCGCAACAGGGGAAGCAAACACAGACATCACAACACGTACCTTTTACGGAGCTTTTACGGGAGATCGTCTCACCGTAGCTGTCAATCTGATCAAAAGACGTGTTCAATGGCATTAAAACGAGAAAGAAAAAACGCGGCTGAATCGGTTGATCCATAGGTTGATAATGTATCTGTGGCTTTGAAGCAATTGTTTATAATCCATAATTCCATTTTTATGTAAAAATCGGATCACAAAAGTTAGCTGCTAATGGTAGCCACCTTGGTGGTATGCAGCTTCCGGTTTTGGCTACGCGTCACTCTCACTCCTTATTTGTTCATGTGTTGGTGTGTGTAGAACTTCCCCTGATATTTGACCTTTTTAGACAGATTTAGCACAAAAAACCCTCTTTTGGGGCCATTTGGGTGGATTTTCCATATCTCTGGCCCACCTTGCTGGATTTTGACATGTGACATCTCTTTCTGACCGTCAGAGCCAATGGAATCGAGGGGAAATCACACAGTCCTTATTTGGTAATGTGTGTGTGAGAGACTTCCGCATAGCCAAGACCGGAAGCAGCAGCCACTCTGGTGGCTACCATTAGCAGCTAACTTTTGCTCTGCGATATTTACATAAAAATGGAATTATGGATTATAAATTAAATCATTTTTTTATACAGAGACGTTAAAAACCTATGGATTAACCGATTCAGCCGCATTTTTTTCTTTCTCGTTTTAATGCCATTGAACACGTCTTTTGATCAGATTGACAGCTACGGTGAGACATCTCCCCTCGAAGCTACGTAAAGGTACGTGTTGTGATGTCTGTGTTTGCTTCCCCTGTCCGAGTTCAGATCACTCAGTGATGATACTATATACCTAAATAATCTGTGGAGTCTCAGCTTTAATCGGATATCTTGTAAGTGCAGCTACGATAAGTAATAAGGGTACTTTTATCTTGAGTTCTGTGCCAAAGTGCGTTAGCATTTTTCGCTCGGGTCATTTAGATGCTTCTTATGAGACTTGTGTTTTGTTTTGGTATAAAATAGTTTGTATCGTCAGTTAGCTGAGATTATTTCCGTTAATCTGGTATAACACATTAATAGGTTCTTAAATATTACGATCCCCTGAGACACAGTATCGTGAAAAAAAAAAAAGTAAAGTACCCGCCGGGACTTTGGGGTTTAACAGGTTAAAAAAAACGCGATATATACCGCAGGGGGGGGAAAACCGCGATGTCAGTTTTTTTCAATACCGTGCAGCCCTACCGGAGACCATGAACGGTTTTGAAAACTTCTGTCACGTAGTGATCATCTTCTCAATAAAATATCTTTGCTGATGTTTTTTTCGAGTCTTCTGGCCAATCAGAATCAAGATTGTTGCCGGAAGTCCCCATGGAGAATAACTTTGCAGTAGAACTACTCTTTATACATCCATGTGTACAACTTCAGATAACAATGAACACATAATCAAATATGACCCCCAGTTTGATGATTGACAGGTCACAGAACAATGGGGGCTATCTACCCTTACCCACAATTTAAAGTCATTCACACAGACTATCTCCTCTTTGCTCTTCTCTCTGTGAGGAGCAGCAAGATGTCAGAACAAAGTGAAAATACAAACAATGGCATCAAATATTATTAATATGTCGGGTAGTAATAGATTTATTTATTTTCTCCTCAGAGTACCAGAATGCGTAGTTTATATGTTAGTATTTTTATAAATCTCCTGGGGGAGAATCCCCCAGACCCCCTGCTGGGGTTGGGTTTTCAGCACGTGTGCCTTTTTATGTTATACAGTTCAGCTTTGATTCCATCATCTCATTAAACCTTATTTAAAAGCATACTTTAGTTCTGTGAAGGGATATAAGGGAGATATGCACTGTACTTCACTTTCATTAATATTGTACGCTGAAAAGCGTAGATATTACAGCACGATTTTTTGTTGAATAGATTTAAGTGGTTCAAAATTTCGGGTCGCGATCTATTGACTAAGGAAAAAGTGGGTCCCGAGGCCTGACCAGTGGAGAACCACTGCCCTAGGTTATGTCTCCTCTCCTCTCTCCTCTACATCAGTGTATCCTCGGTTATAGCTCCTCCAGAGAGCCTCCTCTCCTCTCTCCTCTCTCCTCTACATCAGTGTATCCTCGGTTATAGCTCCTCCAGAGAGCCTCCTCTCCTCTCTCCTCTCTCCTCTACATCAGTGTATCCTCGGTTATAGCTCCTCCAGAGAGCCTCCTTTCCTCTCTCCTCTACATCAGTGTATCCTTGGTTATAGCTCCTCCAGAGAGCTTCCTCGATGCTCGATCCTCGATGTGCAGTTAGAGAAAACATTTTTTCCTTCAACATGGCGCGCTGACATCGATTTCCGGGTCACTACCGGAGCACCGGGGAGTCGAGGAGGCTAAAATTAGAGACATGAGAAACGGCTCATTGTAGAGGACATATATGCGTCGACTAAGAGGCGAGGGCCCGCTCATCACTGTTTCAATTTGTTTTTCTTTTTGGGATGTTTAAACTGTCTAATTGTTGAAATAGTAGAATAAAAAAATAAGTAATTTCTCTCCCTCTGTCCCCTCCCTCAGTACTCAGCCCCCCCCAGCGTACTCCCACCCCTCCCCGGCCTACAGCGTGCAGCAGCCCCCTGCTGTGGCTCATGCAGTGACGGCCTCCTACTCTCCGGCCCCGGTGCAGGCGGCCCGGCCGGTGGTCACGGCTCCGTACCCGACCTACCAGACCCACCAGGCCCCCCCCGAGTATGCCTACAGGCAGCCAGAGCCCCCTGCCCCCCCGCAGCCCACCACCACCCCGCAGACATACCAGGTCTACCCCGACACGGTCAGTGTCTTCCTGCTTCATTCCTTTATTTCTAGTCCTTTTAATTGTATTGTACAATGCCATGTCTTTTTATGCTGCTGCAACACAAACATTTCACAACTTGGGATCAATAAACTACTTCTTATCTTATCTCCTCAGTTTCTCATAGCATGATGTGCTCATATCAGATCTCACAGAAGCTTCTGTTTTGAAAGGGCTGCACAACTAATCCAAAATATATCCAAAGCGCATATTAAAAAGCAGTACAGTGCTTACATTTTCACTTGACCTTCTTGTGTTTATATACAATTATTTATCTGTTATGGCACATTATTATTTGACAAATTAAATATATATAATAATAAAAAATCTCTAGTTGCAGCCGTACTCTCTGAGATTGTCTTATTGTTCCATAACATCAGCATTTAAAGGACGCTTGAATTGTTCACTGAGTGGCTTTAATGCAGTAATCTGATATCTGTGCTGCAGCTATCTTCTTTAGTATTCTTCTCATCGTATTATCTGTGATCCCCAGCAGGACAACTACAGCTACGGGCGTCCTGCCGCCGTCACGACCTACGACAACAAGCAGTACTACCAGACGAGTATTCCTGCCGCTCAGAGGACGCACACAGACAACTACTACCAGACTGGTGAGTCACTTTGTCCTTTTTAATGTCAAGAGCACTCGTTTTCAAACTTTTGTTGGCCAAGGCACACCTATAATCATACCCTGGCAAAATACCGTCTATACAGTGGTTCTCAACTGGTGGGTCGCGACCTAAAAGTGGGTCGCGGACCCGTTTCGAGAGGGTCGCGACTGAGAGACCGGGAGAGTCCCTGACTGGTCTACATCCAACTCACAGGTTTATCATTGCTTTGAGAAAAAAGATTATTAATGTTCCCCTTTTTAGAAATGAAGATATGGTCATTTGTTCTGGAAATTTCATTTTCGAGCCTGAGACCTGGAAAACAGGCTCAGGGCTTAACAGGTTAATGCCTTTTGTGATTTAAAGGGAGCATTAAAAACATAGCTTATGTCTTAAGGCAGGGGGGTCAAACTCAATTTCATCACGGGCCACATCAGCATTATGGCTGCACTCAAAGGGCCGGTTGTAACTTTAAGACTATATAAAAATACATATACAAATATTTAACATATATAAAATAATGTATAATATCACATTATTGCCTCTGCATTGGATTATTATCGGATAGGGTAATAACTTCATAATTAACTACGTCTGAAAGCAGAAGTCTAGGGCAAATCATTGCAAGTCTCTTCAGTGAGAATGTTACAACATGATTTAAAAAGAAAAGCCACATTCTGGAAAAAAAATCTAATTCTGAGAAAAAAAGTCAACTTTGAGATGCATTGTGGGACATGTAGTTTATGGGCAACGTGTTTCTGTAAAGTAGCATGTAACCGTATAATAAACATATTATATTCTTTGCAAGCTCTTATGGGGCCACATGAAATGAAGTCGCGGGCCGGATTTGGCCCCCGGGCCTTGAGTTTGACACCCCTGTCTTAAGGTCTCGAGGTGTTTTTTTAAATTATTTGGTATTTCTCGCTCACCTGGTGGAGCTTTGGACGGATTTAGTGATGGTTTAACTACATCCACCTGCTCACCTGGTGGTTTTGCATGGACAGAGAGAGGGGGGTGAGTCAGGAAGCTAGACTTTCTGTTGACAGCAGTTTCTACTACGACTTTTATCGCCATTTTTAACCACAATCCCCATCGCATCGCACTCATGCAACTGGATTATAGTGTTTATTGTAGCCTGTGTTTGGAATAAATGGTCAAAGGATCACAAGGAGTGGAGCAGATTTGTTTGTCCGTGTCTAAGTGTGTTCTTCTCGTTTTTAGCCCCTTTTTTTGACTGCCTTAAGTTGCAATATTAAGCACAAGGCGTTGCTGAAATCTCAGTCATGTTGTTCAATCACGATTTTTGCTGCTTATAAACTAAATGAACATGATGGCATGTGAAATTGACATTTAAAATGCTCATAGAAAATGTGCACTGCATATCAAATCAAGCGCTCCGTGAACTGACACTCAGACAGGCTCATTTGAAACCCTAATTTCTACATTAACAGGATTGTAGCACAGCGGGGAATTAAAACGAGTGCAATAAAGTTGTTTCTTTAATTAAAATGAATGAGCAGTGGCGAGCCGTCAGGGCCTCTATGCCCTCTGCGAGGGCCTAAGATATTAAAAAAAACATTAAAAAAATTTTATTTAATTTTTTATATTTTTTTTAATATTTTTTTGTTGATGAGAGAGTAATGTCAAATGACAGTACAATTGACCAATCATATCTTCCCTCTAAATGGGCGGGCTTTATTTTCGCGGACTTTATGACAAGTTCCGCCCGCTGTGAGGTCTATGCAAGTGGTGCAGTGACGCGTCCTAAAACCCGGAAGTAAGCTGCGCTCGGATTCCCTCGACAGAAAGCAGTGAGATTTCTCCACAGGATTTTGGAAAATAGCTGGAAATAAGGTCTGTGGAAAACGAACCTGTTAGATAAATGCACGTTGTGTTCAGTCGGATAATATCCACATGTCTATCCCTACTTTTATTATTTTTGAATCATAAATCTAATCGATAGATTTATGATCGATAGATTTATGATTAGCATAAGTTCGTTCATGATGGCTCACTTCAGTGATAGTGATGACATCGTTGCGAAATTATTAATCGAGTCATTTTCAAGATTGAGTTACAATGATAAACTGGAGTGGCAAAGGATCAGCTGCATGACCCGCCATCAAGTGCTTCATCCAAAAGGACAGGAGGATGGACTTTGTGTTTCAGTGATTTGATCATCAAAGGTAGGCCTAAGTCATTTTCAATGCGGGCCGCCGTGCCGACTTAATTCATTTGTAATTGCTACTTGGCTGTGGGTGCCCTGTCATGATAGGTGTTTATATAAATGATGTTGTTTTGTGTGGTAGAGGGTCGCTGTCATTGATGCGTTTTGCACCCCGGACCACTGTTTTGATATTCCGCTGAAGTATACGCTGTGACGTAATAACTCTTCTTTTTTTTCTCGAGGGAGGGGGGGTCAAAGGGCCTAGGTATAAAAGTCACGGCTCGCCACTGTGAATGAGCAATCGTGATGTCAACATTGACGTGCTGCCCTGGCCTCCTCTGTACATTATATGACACACTTTAGAGAGGGAATAGATTATATATTAGGCCTGAATTCTTGTTTACAGTTAGAAGATGTAGTTTGTCTTAAATCTGTGGTTGTGTGGGATTTAATTGTTGTTGTTATCTTAAATATCAGATCTAATTAATCCCGACTGCTCAGTGTTGCCGGTGTGTTTGTGGGTCGTCTGTCCTCTGGTATTATTTCCCTGTATTCCCTCCTGCAGGCTGATATATGAGACACAGAATGTAAAATGTGTCCTGCTGCTCATTTGCTCTGAAATGAAGATACTTCCTGTGCTGCCAAAACTCTCTGACAGTCCCAGAGGAAGCATCGCATGGATCAGATCTCTGTTGCTCTCTAATGCCCTTCCTCTCCACCTTTAATGTTCAAGGAGCTTTATTCAGAATTAGAATCAGAATCAGTTCAATTTAGCAGCCAGGTATATATTGCACAGTTATTAATGGCATATATATTTATATTGCACATACTGTAGTTGGTGGTTAACAACAAGGAGTGTTATTGTGAGTGTGTGTTGCACAGCGTAGATATGCAATGAAAAGTCACAGACTCCTCCAACAATGCAACATAAATATATTCTCCCTCTCCAGTGGGAGTAAAGAGCGCCTACAGTCCGGCCCCCTCCTCGGTGTACAGCCAGCCGCCCCCTCCTCAAAGGCAGGTGACGGCCCTAAAGCCACTGGCCCCGTCGGTCTCTACCAGCTACAACATCTACCCCGTCTCCACCAGCGTGCAGCAGCCGCCCACCCCCATCTCCTCCTACACCCTGGGCTCCTCCTTCCCCTCCACTGTGGCCGCCACCACCTACTCAGGTAACTCCAGAGCACTCATCAGACCAGAGATCAGACCAGAGATCAGACCACAGATCAGACCACAGATCAGACCACAGATCAGACCACAGATCAGACCACAGATCAGACCAGAGATCAGACCACAGATCAGACCACAGATCAGACCAGAGATCAGACCACAGATCAGACCAGAGATCAGACCAGAGATCAGACCAGAGATCAGACCAGAGATCAGACCACAGATCAGACCACAGATCAGACCACAGATCAGACCACAGATCAGACCAGAGATCAGACCAGAGATCAGACCAGAGATCAGACCAGAGATCAGACCAGAGATCAGACCAGAGATCAGACCAGAGATCAGACCAGAGATCAGACCAGAGATCAGACCAGAGATCAGACCAGAGATCAGACCACAGATCAGACCACAGATCAGACCAGAGATCAGACCACAGATCAGACCACAGATCAGACCACAGATCAGACCACAGATCAGACCACAGATCAGACCACAGATCAGACCACAGATCAGACCACAGATCAGACCACAGATCAGACCAGAGATCAGACCAGAGATCAGACCACAGACCAGACCAGAGATCAGACCAGAGATCAGACCACAGACCAGAGATCAGACCAGAGATCAGACCAGAGATCAGACCAGAGATCAGACCAGAGATCAGACCAGAGATCAGACCAGAGATCAGACCAGAGATCAGACCACAGATCAGAGATCAGACCAGAGATCAGACCACAGATCAGACCAGAGATCAGACCAGAGATCAGACCACAGATCAGACCACAGATCAGACCACAGATCAGACCAGAGATCAGACCACAGATCAGACCACAGATCAGACCAGAGATCAGACCACAGATCAGACCAGAGATCAGACCAGAGATCAGACCACAGATCAGACCAGAGATCAGACCAGAGATCAGACCAGAGATCAGACCAGAGATCAGACCAGAGATCAGACCAGAGATCAGACCAGAGATCAGACCACAGATCAGACCAGAGATCAGACCAGAGATCAGACCACAGATCAGACCAGAGATCAGACCACAGATCAGACCACAGATCAGACCAGAGATCAGACCAGAGATCAGACCAGAGATCAGACCAGAGATCAGACCACAGATCAGACCACAGATCAGACCACAGATCAGACCACAGATCAGACCACAGATCAGACCAGAGATCAGACCAGAGATCAGACCAGAGATCAGACCAGAGATCAGATGAGCTTTAATTCTTCCTTGAGGAAACATTTGTGACCAACATGCTCCATATGCATACATTAGTAACATTCTATACTGAATTCTGATGAACTAGGGATGCATCGTCACATTTCTCAGCCGATGCCAATGTATTCTCTTTTGTCCCAGGGAAATGCGTATATATTATTTGTTAAATAGTATGAACTGTTTTCAGGCCTTGTACTATCTGTGAATCTGCACACATTCCATATAAAGCTCTTTACTTTGACCTGAAGTCTGATCATAATCATAGCAAATATTTAAAGACAAATGCATTCATTTAGTTCCTAATCATTTGTGTGTTTTATATAACTTACCACTGTACAGGAGAATGACAAATCAAAAGGATAACATTGCATTTCTGACGGTTAACAGTAATTGAAAACAGCTGCGAAATGAAAAACACAAAAGCTACAGCGTTGTTGTTGTTGGCAATGAAAATCTGAAGTCTCTGGCTCTAACAATGCAAAAGACGACATACTTACAACGACACGATACAAGAAAGTTGCAAGATAGGAACAAATCTATGACGAGTTAGGTCCTGTGAAGTAGAAATAATCCTGTAATAACGTATACACATGTACAGATCAGTGTATGCTTTTCTCCCTCCCTCTCAGGCATTAGCTACTCCAGCTATGACTCCAGCGGCTACACCTCCACCTCGACCCCCTCCTACTACCAGCCGGCCCAGCAGACGCTCTCCCAGCCGCAGCCCCCTCCCCAGCAGCAGCAGCAGCAGCCCCCCCTGCAGGCGCCTCACAAACAGCTGACCAGCTCTTCCTGGAGCAACTCGGGCAGCAACATGGTGACGGCTCCGACCGTCAACACCTACAAGAAGCCTCTGAACTACCACCTGAGCCAGAGCAAGCTGCAGAAGCCCAAAGGCCCGCCCAAGCAGCCCCAGCTCCACTACTGCGACATCTGCAAGATCAGCTGTGCAGGACCCCAGGTACCACATTACAGTATTAAGAAGACATACCTAGAATCTAGGGGTGTAACGGTTCACAAACATTTCGGTTCGGTACGTACCTCGGTTTTTGGGTCACGGTTCGTTTCGGTACGTTTGCAGTACAGCAGAATTTTTTTTCACAAAACATATATATATATATATTTTTTATTATTATTAAACTGTGAATAATGTATTCACTCAAATAAATACAAAATATAATAAAATAAACATTAAGGTGCAGCTTTTCGATGAACTGAAATAATCTGTATTTGAAACTGTACTGTACTAGCACCTAAGCAGCCAGTTTGACATTAGGACTTGCTTGTCATTCTATTTTCATGTTGTTCTAAAGAAAGATGAACTTGTCCACATTGCTTGCTGAAAGGGCAGATCTGCTGGCACTAACAATGTCTCCTGCTGTGGAGAACACCCTCTCTAGGGACAGAGGTAGCAGATACAGCCAGGTAGCGCTTTGCTAACATGGCAGCATAAGGATATTTGGCGTTTGTAATAGCTTTGGCTCGGTCTGAACTCTCTGCGAGTGGTGGAGGCGTACATGCTAGTGGGAGTTGGGTTTGCACTTCAGTCTTTTTTCTTTTGGTACCGGTGATATTCACGTTCGGGTGATGCCTTTTCAAGAGTGTGCACGTTTGATGTATTGCCAGCCGCGTAACCAATGTTAGTTGAACAATGCCGACAAACAGCTTTGGTTCGGTCCACCTGTCTTTGTCCGTCATCCTTGTTCGTAACTGCGAAACCAAAATGTTCCCAAACCGGAGACTTCAATGATGCTGGAGGATTTTCCAGCTCAACTTTATCTGCGTTCGCCATTAATTTTCGACAGTTCCTCAAATTGCTGACTACATTTGAACGCATCCCTCTGACCAGCTCTCATAGAATGCCTCTCATCCAATGAAATGACTTGCTCGCTCTATGACGCGTTGAACCCAATGTGAGCAAATTACTCTGAATGCGACGCAGCACCTGAGATTACTTCCAAAAAGTTGTTCACATTCTCAATTTTTTACGTTTAACGTTATATTCGTTCGGTACACTTCGGTACACACCTGTACCGAACCGAAGGGCCCGTACCGAAATTATTCGGTACGGGTACCGTTACACCCCTACTAGAATCTAATAAGTCAGTTTTAGCTTTTATCTAAGAGTGACGGTGCTAAAAGGGAAGATAGAGGGGTGACGTGTGCAAAGGCCCGCATCTTTTGTTTTCATTATCTTTTTATTTTGCTTTCTTTACAGGTTAACAAACAGGAACAACAGTCGCAGAAAAATAGACGTATGCAAAAATAACAAAGACAAATAAGAACCAAAAGACATCACATCAGGGCTATTTATCTCTTGCTCGCAGGCAAGAGCTCTTTAACAGTCCAGTCAATCCTCCTATTTTAAGCTAAACTAAATATTCACCAAATCCCTCCATCCCTTCCACCTAGTCTCAAACTGTTCACTCTGTAGTCTCATTGCACATGTCAACTTTTCCATTACATATATCTCATGAATCACGTCCATCCACTCTCCCTCCGTCGGAACCTCTTGGCTCGTCCACTTCCTCGTTATACATTTTTTAGTTGCCACCCTTAAAAATGTAGTTATTGTCATTATCCATTATATCCAAGTCTACTTTCCCCAGGTACATCACTTCAAATTTCAATAGTACTTTTGCATGAAGTATTTTACCATATACTTGTAGACCCGAGTCCAAGGCCCGAGTTTTAACCTGCTTTCCGTTTTAGTTTCTGTACTGCTGCCAGTGTGTTTTGCCGTCGGTTAAACTTTTGCCAACCGGTTTGGTTTCCCAACACCAAGATCTCGAGTGGAGCCAGGTCGTGACGTCACCATTTACGTAGCTGATATTCCAGCGTAAATAACAACAGGAACAATTAGCCTACCGAGTGCTAAGAAGTGGCTGCTGGATAGCAATAATACACATTTTGACTTTCGCACAAGCAACGCTACCTGATGCAGATCCCCCATAAATTAATGTGTTCATTTTTAATAGACAATGTTTGTCAAGATAGTGCCATAAATAAAGTTCCTCTGGTATGACATAGCTGATGTTAGCTTAGCCACCGAAGCCAGTGTCATTATCCTGACTACTTGTTCCTATCATTTTGGCATAAGCCGTTTTCTCCTGGCATATTTTACCAGTGTGTTTTTCAATATGCTCTTAATGTGATAGTCTGATATAACAGCTTGTGTAGCCTATGGATTGAATACACCTGACAGCCGGTATGAAAAATGGCTTATGCCTCTGAAGCAGTGTGCTGCGCTTCAAAACAGGCAATGAAAGCGATTACGGTTTGTTCAAGTCCCTCTGCGTTGTCAGCTCTACTGCTTCTAACTACTTTCTACGGTTCTCTGTACTCGACTGTTATTGCTCAACCTGATTTCGCTCCAGCCTTCAACAAAACCCTTTTACATGTACGCTTCTCGGTTCTAGCCCAGCAGATTATTGCTCTCAAATGGAAAGCAGTTTTTAAAAACGATCACAAGGAGTGGAGCAGATTAGTTTCTGTGTGTCAAGGTGTTTTTTGTTGCTTTGTTTGAACTGCCTTAAAGAGCCTGTGACACGAGTTTCCCCCATCATCCAAACCCATACATTTGAGTAAATATTGTCCCCTTGAAAACCGTTACTGAACTGATTTTGGATATTTGTACTTTGATAACCATTAATCTGCCCTTCAATGTTGACCATTTCCTGGATCTTCTCGGGGATTCTTCAAGTCCCGCCAAATGATGTGTGACGTCATTGCGGGCACAGCGCTCCAGCTGCACCGTTCAGGATCCCAGCATCTGCATGTAAACGCACGATGGCGCACACAGCAGCAAGCTCAGACAGCGATGACAGTTTAATGTTGAACGTGTCTGAGAGCTCATATGAAGCTGAAGGATCGGTTTATGTTGTATCTGTTAGAAGTTTAGGAATTAGGTGCGTCAATATGGGCGATCATACGGTCATGTAGCCCATGGTGGACTGGGACTAAAAATCAGCCCGGGACTCTCGACCGGCCCACTTCGGTACCGCTAGTAAATTGTCAACGGGGGGAGTGGGGGGTGTGCTAGTGACTTATCCGACCGGCCCACTTCGGTACCGGCCCATCGGGATTGGTCCCGATGGCCAGTCCGCCACTGCACCCAGCCCACGTAAACTGTCAACGGGGGGAGCCTCGCTGGGGGAAACGGTGGACCTGGTGTCCCGATCGGAGTGGGAATAATAATAATAATAATCCGTGCATTTTATCCATTAATTTCCCCAACATTGTGGTGAAAAAAACACACGTTTAATCCACGTTGGTGTACTACAACTACAAAAAGCATCGGTTTGTGTTCTCATCAGGAAATGCAGACCGGCTCAAACAAACGATTTTTAATCATCATCCTCACGATCATTTAATGTATCATATGTTCGCCGAATTGACATGAAAGCACTAATAAATGTAGTTTCATCCACTTGAGTTTACAACTACAAAAATAATCAATTTGTTTTTATATCACATCCTACGGGAGGAAATTCAGCAGCTCCGATTTTAATCCTAATGTAATCATCATCTTCACCACGATCATGTATGTTTGTGTTCGCCGAATTGACATGAAATCACTGAGAAATATGAATATACTGTAGTCAACTTAATTACAACGTTATTAACGTGCCTAAACTCAGTAATTCACCATTTCTACGACACACTTTGTCCGTGTTTGGCTCTCTCGCCGCACAGTGTAGCATTCCCGCATTGACGTCACTTCCGGCTTCCCCCAAAACTTCAAAATGAGTCGAAGGAATTTCCCCGCGATGTTCGAAATTATTGATATTTAACGGAACGGTATCGCACCTTCTTTTTTAAACTGACGGTTCGAGATGACTAGTAGCCCAATATTTCATTGCACAACAGTTGTTGGGAGGCTGTCAGGCTCTTTAAGGTGCAATATTATGCACAAGGCGTTGCTGAACTCTCATCCATGTTGTTCAATCACCATTTCTGCTTCTTAAAAACTAAATGAGGATGATGGCATGTGAAATTGACCTTTTTTTAAATGCTCATAGAAAACGTCACTGCATGTCAAATCAAGCGAACTGACACTCAGAGAGTAGCCAGCGGTTCAAGATGCAGTTTTCAGTTTTAAAAGTTTTTAGCACAGCCTCGTCTCCCACTGAGATTTCTCTGCAGCTCCCACCGTGAGTTTAAAGCAGACCAGAGCCCAACCCGTGCATTCCTGTTACAGCTGGTTCGAATATTTTCACCGCAACAACACCGGGGACCTCCGGGCGACGTTTGGGTCCACGTCAACCCTAGAAGCGGAGGTGCTGTGCACGCTAAATACCGTAGTTGAACACCAATCATACAACAGCATGAAGACAGCAGGGCTCTGACTATAGCTCTAACACACACACACACACACACACACACACACACACACACACACACACACGCACACACTTTTTGGCTAACACAGTTCTGTGTACTGTAGAGATGTTAAGATTCACCGATTCGCATCGGTGCACCGGCATAAACGTTCAAGATGCGAGTGCACCGGTTGAAAGAGTGCACATCGGCTACAGTTTGGGTTGAACCGGGTTGAACTCGCGATGCATCGATGGCGTAGCGTCTTTGCATCGGTAAAAAACCGATTCATTCATATAAAATCCCCTCATCTTGTCAACGCTCAGCAGAGACGATCTTTGATATTTGCTTTGCCACTACGGAGGCCGAGAGTCTCAGTTATCAACACACACGGAAGTCGAGGAGAAAGAGAAACACAGCGCACCGAAAAATACCTACAAATCAAACGTTTGGCAACACTTCGGATTGTTCAAGAAAGACGGTGTAATAGTCCTTTATGCTATATAGTTGACCGCAGGTCATGGAGAGTAATAAGGTATCCGTAGACCTTTGTATGAGGTATCTTTATTACTTAACAGGTCTACAGCCATGATACATAGATCCGTCCTAGATGCGGGCTTGCATACACACAGTATCACTCCGCAGCCGCACCCCATCAGTAACGTCCTGATGGTATATGTGTGCGGCACTATATACTACAGACGGTCAACTTGAAAAATCGCTCGCAAATTGTTAACGATGCCGAGCCGCTTTAAAGTACACAAGTAGTATGAGGAACTTAGCGACGCACATAAAGAGGCGACATGGGGTCTGCGGCTGAAAAGATAAACCTGAAAGTTAGACATACGAGTTAAATCACTCAGTGAGGTGTTCTGTCAGAGAGAGTGGTGTTTAGTTTACAGCAGCCTGTGACGGCCAATAATAATGTAAATGTCTTCCTTACTGTAAGCAGTTATGAAATACCTGTTTGTGAAAGGTTATTTGTGTTCTTTATTGTTCATATAGAACCCACCGCTTTCTGCTCACTGGTGAGTTAGCCTATGAATGAGTGTTAAGCACATCAGGCTGGCAGCTGTATGGGCATTGCTCTATGGTAGCTGTTATTTTCACATTGTTAATCATGAGCAATGCATCCTTACATTGTTGGATGTGGACTGTGAGGTGTTATAGAATTGTACTCTGGAGAGCTTTTAAAGGTAAAAAAAATAAACGGCATGATGGGATGTGCAGTACCAAATATATAAAGCACTTTTTTGTTAATGTATGATTTGCTGCATATAAGGAATAAAACAAAAATCCTCTGTCGTACCAAATTGAAGTATCATTATTTTTGCATCGTGTTGAATCGCATCGTATCGCACCAAATCACATAATGTTGAATCAAATCGTATCGAACTGTATCGCAACAGGGGTGAATCGTATCGTATCGCATCGCCTGGTGTTTCAAATGTATCGTTAATGTATCGTATCGTGGCAACGTATCGAGATGCGCATCGCATCGGCCTCAGTGATGGAGATGCACATCCCTAGTGTACTGTTATGTTCAGTCATCGTTCTTATGTTGAACATGAATACATTTACTTTGTAAGTAATTATGGGACGTATTTCTTCTTCCATAGCAATTTTCCTTCATACTTTCTTGCCGTGAAATGGGTCTTAAATTGTATTCAAAGTGGTCGTAAAAAGTCTTACATTTGAGTTGGTGAAACCTGCAGGAACCCTGGAGTGGATATTCTCACATGCTGATATTTATCTTTATATGCATTTTGACGCTTCAACCTTTGACTGTGATTTCCTGCTTCAGACGTATCGGGAGCACCTGGAGGGTCAGAAGCATAAGAAGAAGGAGGCCGCTCTGAAGTCTGGGGGTCAGACGGGGGGAAGCACCGGACCCCGAGGCGTTCAGACTCAGTTACGCTGCGAGCTGTGTGACGTGGCCTGCACCGGCGTGGACGCGTACGCTGCTCACATCCGAGGAGCCAAACACCAGAAGGTAACGCTGCAAAGACTGCAAGAAAGAAGGCAGAGGGGAGGAGTTTCAAATGAACAAACAGTATATTTATTTACAATATATCATTACTTAACGTGAGGACAACCAAGTGTTAGTAGACTAGGTTAGATGTGCTATATTATCGTAGTTTAATCCGGATCAAGCAGCATGTAAACAAGGCATTGCACATGAAACTGAAAAGAGAAAAAATGATTAAATACATATTAACAATAAAAATATACATTTATTTGTGTACACAGTATAAAAGCACACAGTATGAAATACACTAAGATAGACCAACCTACTGCTAAATATACTATAACCATAGATAGTATATATACATATTAAAGTGTGCAAAGTAGTTTAATGGTAGATTTATTACATTTTTAAACATTGTTGATTATATTTCACAACAGTTGTTAAATCAGAGCGTGTATCAAAAATAGGAATACAAATATCAAAAGCAACACAAAAATGAAACTGAATTGTGTTAAGAATAAAAGCAGCATGTCCTCATCAGAAATGTACCCTCGAGGCGCAAGCTGTCATCCAGAGAACAGGAGGGTTTAGGTAGCGCCACACAGCAGGGCCGTGGGCGTAAAGCCAGCCTACATTTCAGATATGACGTCATATCCGACGCAAATCTGGATCAATTCCGTTGTTCCCCGTTTTTAGAGATTTGGGTACGGAGGAAAAGAGAGAGGGGTTTATTTTCTGACGCTGCGTGAGTTCCCCGACGCACTGGGGACACATACTTACGTATAAAAGACATCAAAAAGTGACTTTTGCATAGGGTTGGGAACCGAAACTCGGTTCCAGGTGAGAACCGATAAGAAAATTCCGGGTACCCGTACAAAATACACAATTTCGGTTCTGCTTAACGGTTCCTAAACACGGTTGACCCTGTATTCCACCGGGTCCGTCTGCGCCGCGGCGACCCGGTGGAATACAGGGCGGACTGGCCATCTGTGTGTTCTGGAGAATCACAGAACGGCCGGTCGTCAGCGGGTCGTTGACGGCCGGGTCGTTGACGGCCGGCTCGGTTCGCTGACGGCCGGCACCGCCCTTCATTTTTTTAAACGGCATCATGTAAGTTGCGCTGACAGGCGACAGAGGTCCACAGTCGCCCCGCAGCGAGGCTCCCCCGCCCTCCCGTAGACAGTTCACGAGCTCAGTCACTTAACACCAAAGATAGGTCGCGGTAAACGCTCTGAAGTGAGGCTCCTACACTAAGAAAGAAAAAGACAAGGCACAGTGTAATGCCTGCTAATAGCTGGCCACAGGCATAGCTCAGTTAAAATAAAGCACAGCTATTGTGCAATACATTTGTATTGCATGTATATTTTTTATTTGTAAAAACGTCAGTTAAAGCTTAAAAGAATAAAGATATTTTTGTTATCTAAACGTTTGACCTCTTTCTTTTACAATTTTGAAATCGAAACGGGCAATCGATAAGAATCGGAATCGATAAATTTCAAACGATACCCATCCCTACATGATAGGTCCCTTTTTAAGATATTTAATATGGCACTGTCGTATACATTTAATTAATCCATTTGATAATATGTAATCAACCTCCATCATAATTTAATATACAAATATTCATAACTCATATTCGAATTCCTGAATCATTTTGAATCTTCGATGCCTCATTCCCATCCCTAATAATAATAATAATAATGCATTACATTTTTTATTAGAGCGCTTTTACAGGTGCTCAAAGCGCTTTACAATTACACATTACACATATTAGACATGTAAGAGTCATTACGGCGGACACAACGGCCTGACGCAGTGGCGGCTGAGACGGGATTCGAACTGGAGTTCACCAACGCCCCTTGATCTGATGACCAACGCTCTAACCACTGCGCCAAAACCGCCCATAATGCGACCTGATGGTGATGTAGTGCTGCTGTGCTGCTGTGCTGGGGTTAAGTTCCCTCGGCTTTAAAGTGTGTGTCTCCTCCCGTCTCTGTAGGTGGTGAAACTTCACACCAAGCTGGGCAAACCCATCCCCTCCACTGAGCCGGTGCTGGTGAATTCAGCTCCAGTTCTCAGCACCTCGACAGCTGGGAAACCCCCCGTCTCCACAGCCTCTGTTGCCCCGGTCTCCACTGCTGCTGCCCACCCTGCCCCCCCCAGACAGCTGGCAGCCAAAGCCACCGCAGCAGCGCCTGTCAAGAGGCCAGCTCCCTCCAAAATAACTGTCATCTGTGAGTCTGTTTTGGTTTGTCTCTTTCTGTATTTTTCTTCGTTTTTAGTTTTATTCTCTGTCCAAGCGTCTTTGAGTTTTTAGAAAAGCGCGATATAGAATTATACTCAAGTACTTTACTTGAGTAAATGTACTCTGTTACTTACTACCTCTGCATCAAGCATCATTACATTACTCTCGTTCTCTTCTCGTTCTCTTCTCGTTCTCTTCTCGTTCCCTTCTCGTTCACTTGTCCTGCTCTCCTATCTGTGTCCCTTCTCGTTCCCTTCCCTTTACACTTGTCCTGCTCTCCTCTCCGTCTCCCTTCTCGTTCCCTTCCCTTTACACTTGTCCTGCTCTCCTCTCTGTCTCCCTTCTCGTTCCCTTCCCTTTACACTTGTCCTGCTCTCCTCTCTGTCTCCCTTCTCGTTCCCTTCTCGTTCCCTTCCCTTCACACTTGTCCTGCTCTCCTCTCCGTCTCCCTTCTTGTTCCCTTCCCTTTACATTTATCCTGCTCTCCTCTCAGTCTCCCTTCTCGTTCCCTTCCCTTTACACTTGTTCTGCTCTCCTCTCTGTCTCCCTTCTCGTTCCCTTTACACTTGTCCTGCTCTCCTCGCCATTCTAGTTCCCTTCCCTTTACATTTATCCTGCTCTCCCTTCTCGTTCCCTTCCCTTCACACTTGTTCTGCTCTCCTCTCTGTCTCCCTTCTCGTTCCCTTTACACTTGTCCTGCTCTCCTCGCCATTCTAGTTCCCTTCCCTTTACACTTGTCCTGCTCTCCCTTCTCGTTCCCTTCCCTTCACACTTGTCCTGCTCTCCTCTCTGTCTCCCTTCTCATTCCCTTCTCGTTCCCTTCCCTTTACACTTGTCCTGCTCTCCTCTCAGTCTCCCTTCTCGTTCCCTTCCCTTTACACTTGTCCTGCTCTCCTCTCAGTCTCCCTTCTCGTTCCCTTCCCTTTACACTTGTTCTGCTCTGCTCTCTGTCTCCCTTCTCGTTCCCTTCCCTTTACACTTGTCCTGCTCTCCTCTCAGTCTCCCTTCTCGTTCCCTTCCCTTTACACTTGTCATGCTCTCCTCTCCGTTCTAGTTCCCTTCCCTTCACACTTGTCCTGCTCTCCTCTCCGTCTCCCTTCTCGTTCCCTTCTCTTTACACTTACATCATTACATCAGACATGAATAAACACTGAAGGAATGATTAATGGTTGGTTTCGAAGAAATTGCGACACCTAGTGGTGAAATTCAGAATAACAGTTTGATGTTTGTCTTAGTGTCAAACCGATAATAATAATAATAATAATAATATCTACCTCCTCAAACCTCTTTAAGGTTTCATGTCAGCGTTTTCCAAAGATACTACACCCTCTCATGGAGTATACCGCCTCCTAAATAACTGTCATATTTCAATGTTTATTCACCAGACTTTGAATAGAATTAGACATAGAAATGACCTAAACTAGATTCTCAATGTCCCTCCTCGACTCCTCTCTCCCCCTCCTCTGGGACTTGACCCGGAAATCGATCAAGACACGCCATGTTGAAGAACGTCCCAATCGCTGAAATGCACACGGAGGAATTGGTGAGGGAGGAGGCTTCCAGAGGAGACGAAAGGGAGGATACACGAGAGCGGACTACGTGGAAGTGTTTTCACTCCTCGCGCATCAGAGCTCCGCCCCCAGCTCTACAGCGGTCTGCTCACTGCAGCGGTTCTGACTCAGAGCTCCGCCCCCAGCTCTACAGCCCTCTACAGCGTCTGCTCACTGCAGCTGTTCTGACTCAGAGCTCCGCCCCCACCTTCACAGCTGTCTGCTCACTGCAGCTGTTCTGACTCAGAGCTCCGCCCCCACCTTCACAGCTGTCTGCTCACTGCAGGTTCTGACTCAGAGCTCCGCCCCCAGCTCTACAGCCCTCTACAGCGTCTGCTCACTGCAGCTGTTCTGACTCAGAGCTCCGCCCCCACCTTCACAGCTGTCTGCTCACTGCAGCTGTTTTGACTCAGAGCTCCGCCCCCACCTTCACAGCTGTCTGCTCACTGCAGCGGTTCTGACTCAGAGCTCCACCCCCAGCTGCACATTCTCTGCTCACTGCAGCTGATCTAACCGTTAAAGGAGGATCAGAGTCATTACATGTTTAAAGTGCTTCATTAAGAGTCAAATATATTAGTTAAGACGCAAGGAATTAAGACGCAAGGGAGGGAAAGGAGGAGGTGACATATTCAATTGAGATGAGCCTAAAGAGTTCTCTAGCGTCCCTTAAATGCATTCCCTAATTTCTCTTCATTATCTCTTCCTGCCACGCAGCCAATAAGCCGGTCAGCGCTCCAGTGGCTCCTCCTCCGGTTGTGGTTGTTTCTAAGGTGGAGGAGCCGGTGTCAGCTCAGAAGATGGAGCCTCAGAGCGACGATGAGGACGGGGACAGAGCTGGAGGACAGGGGGACATCCAGCCTGTGGGACACGACTACGTGGAGGAGGTGAGAAGAACAGTGGAGAGATTGTGGATAAATATTTAAACAAGGCGTTGCACATGAATTAAAAACAGAAAACAAGCATAGTAGAGTAAGTAACATTTATTTATAAAGCGCTTCACAGACACAGTCACAACACATTAAAACATCATAGGAATCATAAAAGAATAAATGACCACGTGTTAAGAAGTGCTAAAAACACAATATTCAATAAAAACACAATAAAAACATAGGATAAAATTGAAGAAACGCCATATTGACAGTAGAAACATTTATGTTATAGAAGATCTCTATCAAATACGCAATATAGATATACAGAATAAGATGGTATACACTTTTATAGACAAACATACTTCTAACAAAATATAAATATAGGATAATGTTCAAAGTAGTTGTGGTTATAACTTAATATGAGCTTATTGTATAACCCATTATCACAAATGTTACGTTTGTCTCAGTTTGTACAGAATATCAGAATGACAAAACGACACCCTCTGTCCTTAGACCCTCTGTCCTCAGACCCTCTGTCCTTAGACCCTCTGTCCTTAGACCCTCTGTCCTTAGACCCTCTGTCCTCAGACTCTCTGTCCTTAGACCCTCTGTCCTTAGACTCTCTGTCCTTAGACCCTCTGTCCTTAGACCCTCTGTCCTCAGACTCTCTGTCCTCAGACTCTCTGTCCTCAGATCCTCTGTCCTTAGACCCTCTGTCCTTAGACCCTCTGTCCTTAGACCCTCTGTGCTTAGACTCTCTGTCCTTAGACCCTCTGTCCTCAGACCCTCTGTCCTCAGACTCTCTGTCCTCAGACTCTCTGTCCTTAGACTCTCTGTCCTTAGACCCTCTGTCCTTAGACCCTCTGTCCTTAGACCCTCTGTCCTCAGATCCTCTGTCCTTAGACCCTCTGTCCTTAGACCCTCTGTCCTTAGACCCTCTGTGCTTAGACTCTCTGTCCTTAGACCCTCTGTCCTTAGACCCTCTGTCCTTAGACCCTCTGTCCTTAGACCTTCTGTCCTTAGACTCTCTGTCCTTAGACCCTCTGTCCTTAGACCCTCTGTCCTTAGACCCTCACATCGTACAAGGAAACACTTCCAGAGAAAACCCACAGTTTAACCCTCCTGTTGTCTTCGGGTCAAATCGGACTGATTTACTACGTTCATCAATCATACCTTTTTTGTTTTTAATTCAATTGCATTCAGGCTTCATGATATCCTTCACAGGAGACATTTGAACATATACAATTGCTGATCAACACTTCCATTGAATTCTGGATGATTTAGTCAACTTTGTAACACCATGGTGCTCCCGCTCAAAACTACCGCCATAAAGAAAAGGAATTAGTAATCATCCGGATCAGATACAACACACACACACACACACACACACACACACACACACACACACACACACACACACACACACACACACACACACTATGGATCACACCTGGCACACGCAATACATGTTCAGTGTCTATTCTTTGTATATTTACTGCAGTTTTTCATGTATACCAGTAGGCTACTATAAGTAGACATTTGGTGATGATTGATGGTTGTTGTGTTAACGTAATGCCAGTTAAAACAGGACCGGTCAAATTTGACCGCGAACACCAAAGTAAGGGTGGGAACACGAAGGGAAAAATGGGAGGAACCTCAGGGAGAGCAACAGAGGAGGGATCCCTCTCCCAGGAGGTGAGGGAAAGGGGTAGCAAGTAAGGAACAGAGGTGGAGAGGCGTGTCTACGTACATGCACTCCCTTAGGATAGGCTGAGGGAAAAGAGTAGGACTAAGATGTTTGCGCCACATCTATACCATGAGCGCATTGCTCCTAAAAAGTGTTTCTGGCGCTGACACCAGTCAACAGACTAAGACTATTACACACCTGAACTTTTTAAAGAACATCCAAAAACATTCATTGTTTAAAAGATATATATTACATTACTTCGTAGACGCTTTTATCCAAAGCGACTAACATACTCAATACTGTGGGCAATCTCCACAGGAGCAAGTGTCTCAGGGACACAACGACATGCTGACTGCAGTGGGGTTTGAACCTGTGCTCCCTGATCCCAACACACTAACCCACTGCGCCACACGCCTCCCTATATAATTCCATTCACTTGTATATAAAATGTTCTTGCACTATTTCTATTTTATTTGTATTTACCTGCACATCTCACAACGTTCTATTTGTTTTATGTCCTATATATTCATGTTGCTCTGTGGGAGGAGCCTGTGAGCTCAGTTTTTCTGCAGCTGCTGAGCACATGATGATAAAGCCTTGAATCTTGAATCAAGTGTATTTCATTTTGATATTATATATTTTGTGTCCCTGTCTCATGGTAAAGGATTGGGAGTGTTGCATTCACTGTCTCGTGATGTGTTTTTACCTGACGTTTCTCTGTGTGTTTCAGGTCCGAAACGATGACGGCAAAGTGATCCGCTTCCACTGTAAACTGTGTGAGTGCAGCTTCAACGACCCCAACGCTAAAGACATGCACCTGAAGGGAAGGAGGCACCGACTGCAGTACAAGGTATCTGTTAGAAAAATCTCACTGGTTCCCGGCGTGAGCTTCAATCTCAGGATCCATGTATCTGTGATCCTCTCCAGAATGGAAGCAGTCATCACATACAGAGCATCAACTAGTTCCTGAACAGTGTCCTTCACATGCTGATATCCAAGAGAGGGAGTTACTCAGTCACAAGATGGAGGAATAGAAAGCAGTATTCAATGTTTACTTCAGATTAGCTCCAGGTCAGAAATGAGCATGCTTGATGTCTCTCTCCATAGAGGCTGAATCATCATGTTAATCACATAGCTATCATCTGCCTCAAACAGTCCTGATGCTCTTCTAGGTAATCACACATCCTGTCATGTTCACAGCTACAGTTGATACCTTTGTTATCATGTTGCTCTCATGTTGGAAGAGGACGTTCAGTGTTTTCCCAACAGAATCTGAGACGGATCCCGTCTGACTGGCTTTACATAGAGCCGTGAAGAACAAGGTCAAAGTGTCATTTAAAGGTCTCCTATCATGCAAAGTGCACTTTCTGATGTCTCCTCTACATCACTATGTGTCCCCGGTGTCAGGAGACTCACAAAGTGTCAGAAAACACAACCCTCTCTCTTTTCCTCCGTACCCACATCTCTAAAAACGGGGGAACATCGGAGCTGATCCAGATTTGCTGCGTCATGACGACATTACTCAAATGTGGGCGGGCTTTACACCCACGGGCCAATCAGAAACGTTGCTGTCAGAAACAATGCCTGACGTGTTCTGGAAGTAATATGGTCTGTGTTTACATTAGCATGCTAACACTCAGAGCTAACCTGTACTGGAGAGAGTGTGTGTGAAGAAGCAGGAAGTAAAAAGGAACTCACCTTGTGGTAAACCTGAGAGAGAGAAAGAGTTTGAGCTCCGTACTGTTTCAGAGATAATCCTTGATGTGGTTTGGAACATGATATGGAGTTTCACCACGGCAGCATTTAGCTGAGTTTCTGCTTCTCGCTACTGACCCAGAATCAGCACTTTAGTAACAGGGCTGGAATAGAGGGGGATGAGGCTGCAATGGGTGATCTGTTTGAGAAAAACACTTCAGAGACATGTTTTTTATAGATATGGCCCTAAAATATATTGTTCAAATATAGCATGATCTCCTCAGCACTGACTCTCGTTCCCTTCTCGGTTCCTTCCCTTCACACTTGTTCTCTTTTCTCCTCTCCGTCTCCCTTCTCGGTTCCTTCCCTTCACACTTGTTCTCTTTTCTCCTCTCCGTCTCCCTTCTCGATTCCTTCCCTTCACACTTGTTCTCTTTTCTCCTCTCCGTCTCCCTTCTCGGTTCCTTCCCTTCACTCTTGTTCTCTTTTCTCCTCTCCGTCTCCCTTCTCGGTTCCTTCCCTTCACTCTTGTTCTCTTTTCTCCTCTCCGTCTCCCTTCTCGGTTCCTTCCCTTCACACTTGTTCTCTTTTCTCCTCTCCGTCTCCCTTCTCGGTTCCTTCCCTTCACACTTGTTCTCTCCTCTCCGTCTCCCTTCTCGGTTCCTTCCCTTCACACTTGTTTTCTCCTCTCCGTCTCCCTTCTCGGTTCCTTCCCTTCACTCTTGTTCTCTCCTCTCCGTCTCCCTTCTCGGTTCCTTCCCTTCACACTTGTTCTCTTTTCTCCTCTCCGTCTCCCTTCTCGGTTCCTTCCCTTCACTCTTGTTCTCTTTTCTCCTCTCCGTCTCCCTTCTCGGTTCCTTCCCTTCACTCTTGTTCTCTTTTCTTCTCTCCGTCTCCCTTCTCGGTTCCTTCCCTTCACTCTTGTTCTCTTCTCTCCTCTCCGTCTCCCTTCCTTCCCTTCACTCTTGTTCTCTTTTCTCCTCTCCGTCTCCCTTCTCGGTTCCTTCCCTTCACTCTTGTTCTCTTTTCTCCTCTCCGTCTCCCTTCTCGGTTCCTTCCCTTCACTCTTGTTCTCTCCTCTCCTCTCCGTCTCCCTTCTCGGTTCCTTCCCTTCACTCTTGTTCTCTCCTCTCCGTCTCCCTTCTCGGTTCCTTCCCTTCACACTTGTTCTCTTTTCTCCTCTCCGTCTCCCTTCTCGGTTCCTTCCCTTCACTCTTGTTCTCTCCTCTCCGTCTCTCTCTTCTCGGTTCCTTCCCTTCACTCTTGTTCTCTCCTCTCCTCTCCGTCTCCCTTCTCGGTTCTTTCCCTTCACTCTTGTTCTCTCCTCTCCGTCTCCCTTCTCGGTTCCTTCCCTTCACTCTTGTTCTCTCCTCTCCGTCTCTCTTCTCGGTTCCTTCCCTTCACTCTTGTTCTCTCCTCTCCTCTCTGTCTCCCTTCTCGGTTCCTTCCCTTCACTCTTGTTCTCTCCTCTCCGTCTCCCTTCTCGGTTCCTTCCCTTCACTCTTGTTCTCTCCTCTCCGTCTCCCTTCTCGGTTCCTTCCCTTCACTCTTGTTCTCTCCTCTCCTCTCCGTCTCCCTTCTCGGTTCCTTCCCTTCACTCTTGTTCTCTCCTCTCCGTCTCCCTTCTCGGTTCCTTCCCTTCACACTTGTTCTCTTTTCTCCTCTCCGTCTCCCTTCTCGGTTCCTTCCCTTCACACTTGTTCTCTTTTCTCCTCTCCGTCTCCCTTCTCGGTTCCTTCCCTTCACTCTTGTTCTCTTTTCTCCTCTCCGTCTCCCTTCTCGATTCCTTCCCTTCACTCTTGTTCTCTTCTCTCGTCTCCGTCTCCCTTCTCGGTTCCTTCCCTTCACTCTTGTTCTCTCCTCTCCGTCTCCCTTCTCGGTTCCTTCCCTTCACTCTTGTTCTCTCCTCTCCCTTCTCGGTTCCTTCCCTTCACTCCTCTCCTCTCCTCTCCCTGCAGAAGAAGGTGAACCCCGAGCTCCCGGTGGAGATAAAGCCCAGTAATCGGGCCCGGAAGCTGCAGGAGAGCAAGCTGAAGAAGCAGAAGCAGAAGGCGTCGCTGAAGAGGCAGCGAGACGACGAGCAGCGCTGGCACATGGAGATGAGGTCAGACTCGTGGCCAAAGTTAGTAACCTCAACTTCTTTACACCATACATGTGTTCTCTGTTGGAAATGAAAAAGGTAATAATCAGTAAATCCTTAAAGCTGAAGGGATTTACTGTCAAGCTTTCTTGCCTGTATATTAAAATACAGACTGAAACGGCATTGAGAGGATTTTATCCTTTAACTGTACTTCCACATTAGGGTGGAATAGTGTTGTAACGGTACATTTATAATCATAGGACGTTATTTTAGGAGTTATTTGAGTTCCTTACACACTTAATTTATATAATATCCTGCTTTATATTTTGTTTACTGTAAATTGGTATTTCAACAAGTATATTTTCTACTTTTTCAATGCTGTTTTATTTCGATTTTGATATGTTTACATTTTAGAATAGTTTATTTCTACTGTTTTAAATGTATCTTATGTGCAATGCCTTGTCTTTTATGCTGCTGCAACACAATCTTATAAACATCTTATCTTAATGTATCATGTGCCACTAACGGGTACACTCAAAGGCTTTTGGCTATAAAGAATATTATAGATTCTGTTATTTTATTTCATTTCTTTAAGAGTCATTATTCATAATAATAATAATAGTGATATATAAAATAGTGGAGATGTTGTCTTACTGTGAAAGCCTCATGCTGTTACAACACTATGATCAAATTAATGTTACCTGTCCTTCCTGCATCCTGTCCTCCATCAGTTGATAACTTTCAAGAAACACAATGTTTTTAACTCAAATGTCTGTATGAATATTTATCTCATGTCACTTTATTTTAGACCAGGGGTCGGCAACCTTTTTGATATGAAGTGCCATTAAAACCATTTTTTTTATCAGCGTGCCGACGATCGTGAATTATCAACAGGGGGGGGGGCGAGGAGCTCGACGCTCGTGAACTGTCACCGGGGGGGCGGGGGAGCCTCGCTGCGGGGAAGCAGTGTGTGGACCTGTCAGCGTACATGATGCCGAATTTAACAAACAAATTTAAATAATTGGTTTAAACGGCATAATAATAATGACGACCGTCCGTTCTGTGATTCTCCAGAACACAGATGGCCAGTCCCTTAGTAGCATGTTATTTCAATGAGAGATGAGCAGATCGCCACTGGGCTTTCAACTAAAGACACAGCCACGCAAAAACTGCGGCATTTGTACAGCTCGTTATGGGTACTGCTATTAGTGAAGTGCTTTCCTCCGTGGGGAAACGATCACTGCGGAAGAAAGCGGCAGAAAGTCACCTGGAGTTAAAGAGAGCGGGGCTGCGTTGCGTGCATGGCTTCCTTCTGCGGGTAACGGGGAGACGCGCTCTGGCGGCGGTCTCGTTCAGGATCCGAAAATAACATTTAAATATTTTGCACACTTATTACACTTATTCCTAGTGTGCCACTGGTTACGGTGCCGCGGGTTGCCGACCCCTGTTTTAGACTATAGTGCATTTCCATGGACTGCCTGTGGGAGCAAATGACTCTCAATAAGTGTTATTGATCCCCCTGCTGCAGGCGGTACGAGGAGGACATGTACTGGAGGAGGATGGAGGAGGAGCAGATGTACTGGGGGGAGCAGAGGCGCAGGATGGTGCCCCCCCCCACTGATGAGCCGCCCTGGGATGCCCGTACCCCCCCTGCTGGTGAGTGCTAGTACTGCTGTGTTTATCACAATCACATTTGTCAAAGTCAACTTTATTGTCAATCTTTCAGTTTGTGTGTACAGACAGAGAGAGACCGTTTCCCACAATCCAGAATACAAAAACAAATATATGTAAAAATCAAAAGACACATGTATACAGATGCACACATTAAGACATAAATAAAAGCACAACAATCGATACAAAATAACAGTCATTTCAATATCTTTGGGAAATGTACATTAGAGCCAGACTGTCTGTTACATTCCTAATAATTGGGGATTGCTAGCAGGAATTAGGCGACGCATATATGAAAAAAACACACATTACCCCCAAAGAAATTGTGTTGTATTAGGTGTCCCTCATAGAGTGACGCATCCTAAAACCCTGTAAACTCCTTCCGGTTCCTTGAACAAAACGCAATGCAATCTCTCCATAGGATTTAGGAAACTATCTGAACTAAGGTCTGTGGTTGAAACACATTGAAGAGACGGATCACGTTTTGTTCAGAGGATAATCTCCACATGTCTACCCTACTTTATAATTTTCTAATCATAAATCTAGTCGCAAGAAGCTAAATGCTAACGTTATGCTATAAAGGAACTACAGCAGGGTCGCTGCTTCAACGTCACGCCAACTTCAGATCCATATTCAAACACACAGACTCTAGATGGAACGAGTTGAAGCGTTTGTTTGAACAGTCTGCAGGAGGCAGGGACTTGCTTTCAAGCAGAACAGAAACTAACTTAGAGGAGTGTTCACGTGTTCGGCGTAATGACGTTCAACGGCCTCCACGACTTCTGTAGTCCTATTCAGCCACTTGGTAACAACCATCGTTTTTCAGACACGTCAACTCTTCAGAAATCACCAGCGGGGTCACTGCTGAGGATTTAATGTCGTAGAACAAAACGTGATCCGTCTCTTCAATGCGTCTCAACCACAGACCTTAGTTCAGATAGTTTCCTAAACCCTATGGAGAAATCCCATTGCTTTTTTGTCGAGGGAAACGGAAGTGGTGACATGCTGACTAACTCCCGGGTTCTAGGACGCGTCACTGCGGCACTCTATGACATACTTGCAGCTGACTTATTACAATGTTAGTAAACAACTGAAGAGAGTATGTTGTGTATTATGTAAGACAGCAGAACAATAAGAAAGCAAGATATTTAGGATCAGAAATGATTTTATTGAAAGGAAAACCTGCCTTTCATGAAGCATATTCAGGCAGCAACACCAACACTGAAACACATGAGCATCAATTCAATTCTGAAAAAGAAGTTAGAATTATATAAAAAGTCAGGAGTTTGAAAAAAAAGTGAGATTTTTGGAGAAAAAAAATCAGGATTTAATCAAAAAAATTGATTTTTGTGAAGTGAGAATTTGCAAATGAAAAATTCAGGATCCTGAGAATTTGTGAAAGAAGCTGATTGGTGTAATCACTTTATCCCCCCTCTCTTTTTACAGACCTGTGTGCGTCGACCAGACTCCCCCGATGACCGGCACATCATGGCCAAACACTCCACCATCTACCCGGTGGAGGAGGAGCTGCAGGCGGTGCAGAGGATCGTCTCTCACTCCGAGCGGGCGCTGAAGCTGGTGTCTGACTCTCTGCTGGAGAAGGAGGAGCCACCTGTGGAGACTGAAGCTGCTGAGGAAGGAGACGAGAAGGGGTAACGAGGGGCTTCTGGCACTCTGCTTTATGCATGTAGGAAGGAGACGAGAAGGGGTAACGAGAGGCTTCTGGCACTCTGCTTTATGCATGTAGGAAGGAGACGAGAAGGGGTAAAGAGAGGCTTCTGGCACTCTGCTTTATGCATGTAGGAAGGAGACGAGAAGGGGTAACGAGGGGCTTCTGGTACTCTGCTTTATGCATGTAGGAAGGAGACGAGAAGGGGTAACGAGAGGCTTCTGGCACTCTGCTTTATGCATGTAGGAAGGAGACGAGAAGGGGTAACAAGAGGCTTCTGGTACTCTGCTTTATGCATGTAGGAAGGAGACGAGAAGGGGTAACGAGAGGCTTCTGGGACTCTGCTTTATGCATGTAGGAAGGAGACGAGAAGGGGTAACGAGAGGCTTCTGGTACTCTGCTTTATGCATGTAGGAAGGAGACGAGAAGGGGTAACGAGAGGCTTCTGGTACTCTGCTTTATGCATGTAGGAAGGAGACGAGAAGGGGTAACGAGAGGCTTCTGGTACTCTGCTTTATGCATGTAGGAAGGAGACGAGAAGGGGTAACGAGAGGCTTCTGGGACTCTGCTTTATGCATGTAGGAAGGAGACGAGAAGGGGTAACGAGAGGCTTCTGGGACTCTGCTTTATGCATGTAGGAAGGAGACGAGAAGGGGTAACGAGAGGCTTCTGGGACTCTGCTTTATGCATGTAGGAAGGAGACGAGGGGCTTCTGGCACTCTGCTTTATGCATGTAGGAAGGAGACGAGAAGGGGTAACGAGAGGCTTCTGGTACTCTGCTTTATGCATGTAGGAAGGAGACGAGAAGGGGTAACAAGAGGCTTCTGGTACTCTGCTTTATGCATGTAGGAAGGAGACGAGAAGGGGTAACGAGAGGCTTCTGGTACTCTGCTTTATGCATGTAGGAAGGAGACGAGAAGGGGTAACGAGAGGCTTCTGTTACTCTGCTTTATGCATGTAGGAAGGAGACGAGAAGGGGTAACGAGAGGCTTCTGGCACTCTGCTTTATGCATGTAGGAAGGAGACGAGAAGGGGTAACGAGAGGCTTCTGGTACTCTGCTTTATGCATGTAGGGAGGAGACGAGAAGGGGTAACGAGGGGCTTCTGGTACTCTGCTTTATGCATGTAGGGAGGAGACGAGAAGGGGTAACGAGAGGCTTCTGGTACTCTGCTTTATGCATGTAGGAAGGAGACGAGAAGGGGTAACGAGAGGCTTCTGGCACTCTGCTTTATGCATGTAGGAAGGAGACGAGAAGGGGGTAACGAGGGGCTTCTGGTACTCTGCTTTATGCATGTAGGGAGGAGACGAGAAGGGGTAACGAGAGGCTTCTGGTACTCTGCTTTATGCATGTAGGAAGGAGACGAGAGGCTTCTGGTACTCTGCTTTATGCATGTAGGAAGGAGATGAGAGGCTTCTGGTACTCTGCTTTATGCATGTAGGAAGGAGACGAGGGGCTTCTGGTACTCTGCTTTATGCATGTAGGAAGGAGACGAGGGGCTTCTGGCACTCTGCTTTATGCATGTAGGAAGGAGACGAGAGGCTTCTGGTACTCTGCTTTATGCATGTAGGAAGGAGACGAGGGGCTTCTGGCACTCTGCTTTATGCATGTAGGAAGGAGACGAGGGGCTTCTGGCACTCTGCTTTATGCATGTAGGGAGGAGACGAGAAGGGGTAAAGAGGGTCTTTGAGCACTAGGAAAAGCGCTACAAAAATCAAATATTTTTTAATTATTATTAAAATCATCAGTATAATATCGTCTTAAAGCACCTTTTAACACTAGAACCGCCAGACGTCGCTGTATACCTAAAACCGCCAATGGGTAAAATGTACCCGCTATTAGAATGCATTGATTTTCAAGGTACAATGTTCTTTTATCTCTATCTCTATCTCTCTCTATCCATCTCTCTCTCTCTATCTATCTCTCTCTATCCATCTCTCTCTCTCTCTATCCATCTCTCTCTCTCTCTATCTCTCTCTATCCATCTCTCTCTCTCTATCTCTCTCTCTCTATCTATCTCTCTCTATCTCTCTCTATCCATCTCTCTCTCTCTATCCATCTCTCTCTCTCTCTATCTATCTCTCTCTATCCCTCTATATCTCTCTCTATCCATCTCTCTCTCTCTCTCTATCTCTCTCTATCCATCTCTATCCATCTCTCTCTCTCTATCTCTCTCTCTCTCTCTCTCTCTCTATCTATCTCTCTATCTATCTCTCTATCTATCTATCTATCTATCTATCTATCTATCTATCTATCTATCTATCTATCTATCTATCTATCTATCTATCTATCTATCTATCTATCTATCTATAAGGAACCGCAGTAAACAATAGGCGTTGCTATAGCAACACGTCATGTTTATGTAAACACTCTATTATGTAAATATTACCCGCTGGCGCTGATGGGCCTAAATGGCCATTTTTTTGGGCCATTTTTTCAATCTGTCTTCATATTGACCATGTGTAACAACAGAGGGCGCTACATAACAGACTTTCAGGAAAAGTCACGGACTGGGAGACTTGAATATTTTATTGAAAAAAAGTTACATACAATCAAGAAACAGCTGCAGGTAAAATGTACCCGTTGGTGGTTCCAGTGTTAAAGGAACCACCTCAGCTGAATAACGTGTTTCTCTCGCAGCACGGAGAACTCTCCTCGGGTCCTGAAAGGAGTGATGAGAGTAGGCATCCTGGCTAAAGGCCTGCTTCTTCGCGGGGACAGAAATGTGGAACTGATCCTTCTGACGGCTAAGAAACCCACCATCACTCTGCTGAAGAACATCGCCAAGAATCTGCCCAAAGAACTGCAGGTAAGAGAACCTCGCCGGTGGATTTAGGACATTGGTTGAGGCTAATGGAGGGAGGAACTGTGGTCAACCTGGACTTCACAACACTGACTCTCTTACATTTGTATCTTAAACTATTTTAGCATTTCGTGACACACTTGGATTATAAACTGTAGATCCGAACAAAAACAGCGAGAAAGTTTTATAAAAGTTTGTTGAATGTAATGCAAGTCTATTTAAAAATAAAATGTGCTGCCTTGTGTCATAAGAGCAGGACATTAGCGACTGCAGCTCTGTATTGTTATGTAACAAACAGAATGAGAACGAGAAGTTTTCACAACATGTATAACACAAACAAACAATCAAAACGTCGTGAGGAAGACGGCAGACGAGTTAGCAAACAAAACACAACCCGGAGATGGGTTTCTGTCAAACGCTAGAGCGGCTCATTCATCATTTGTGAACGTGAACAGGTGTTCTCCACAGCCAGAAACAACACAGCAGTTTGTCCTCCACACATTATATAATTATACTATGACTATAAAAGGGATGTTTGGCTGTTTTGAGGTGGGTTTGAAGGAGATGCTAATCCATGGTTTTCACCTCTTTACTGCAACGTAGAGAGGTGAAAATACTCTAAGTATAGAGTCCACTTTTACTCATATTGATTATGTGTTTTGCTGCTACAATGGTTTTCAGAACATTGCTTCACTTCCTGATGCTGTACAGTAGGCGCTTTCACACCGCAGTACTTTTCCCACAAAGGTTCATGAGAACTTAGTTCATGTGAACTCTTTAGTTCTCATGAACTAAGTTCAGATCGCGTTCACACCGGAATAAGTTCCTGAGGGAGGATTAGGCAAATGAAGCCGCTGACGTCACTTCTTCTTCTTCTGCTTTGGGTTTATTGGCAGGCCGCAAACCACTTCACGGAGTATACTGCCGCCCAAAGTCCCCGGCCGGAAGTCCCCGGAGTTGGGGAAGGCTTCAGTAGAAGCTGCTGGGAGTCCCAGCAGCTTCTACTGAAGCCTTCCGAGTAAATCGCCAGAACGCCGACACCTCCTCATCTCCACCGCTCCCATGTTTTCTTTTGTGTTGCCATAAGTTAGTCTCTCTGCGTTTCTGCGCTGGGCTAATGCTAATGCTAATAATGCTAATGCGAGGATAATAAAATGGCGGCTTCACAAAACTTTTTTGGAGTTTTACGGGCCGTGGTTTGCAATCCTTCCAGCCAATCAGACACAGGAACCGCTTTCTCCCTCGGAGGGACGGAAAAGGGGGTAAAAAGGTTCTCAT
Organism: Gymnodraco acuticeps; assembly: GCF_902827175.1. Classification (NCBI taxonomy): domain Eukaryota; kingdom Metazoa; phylum Chordata; class Actinopteri; order Perciformes; family Bathydraconidae; genus Gymnodraco; species Gymnodraco acuticeps. Next base: position 259,759 of record NW_022991621.1, read on the forward strand.
GAACTAATTTTAGTTCCGGCTCTTTTTGGTGTGAACGCGACATTTAGGAACTATATTGGAACTAAAGTGGGAAAGGTACTGCGATGTGAACGTGCCTATTGCTTCACTTCCTGATGGTGCTTCTGTCTGTTTCTCTAAATTAAAGCTTCTCCAACCTCAATCTACTTTAGATAAAATACTGACCTCATACAACCCCACTCCAAAACATCCAAACTATCTCTTGTATTCTCTTATATCTCTTTTGACTTGATAATGCTGGAAGTTAAAGTTGTCTGTGGATTTACAGTACCAGTTCACATGATTTGATGGTTCAGAACTGCTTTTATTCAAAGATAACTGGTCTAAATCCATTAAGTCTGTTTCTTGTAATGCTTTCTGGCTTTGGGAGAAAACGTGTTCATGTTCACAAATGACTGAACTGCCTTTTAGCCTGAACAAACATTTCCATCTGAGCTCCACTCCACAGAGGATTGTCTCCAAACACAGGGTTTGACGTGTTGTAATTCCTCCCTCTTCCTCCCTCCTGCTGTAATGTTTGATTGAAGCTGCTTTTGACTGATCTTTAGATGCACTGCCTGGTTATGACACCTGAATCCTACAGAGTGAGATGGGGCTTTTTTATTATTATTAAACCACAATCACAAACATTAAATGTGAAATGTTTCAATGATAACACCCTTGTTAAATACCTTGAAAATAAAGAACTAGGGGTTAAAAACATACCAGTATTGCCCTATGAGGCTTTTCTCTGCCCCGCCTCCTCTGTAGTGAGTAATCCCAAGTGTCCTTTGAACCGGCAGACATTTTCTGAAGATCAGTATGAGGTGCAGGCTCACCCCGAGGAGGCCAACATCGTGATATTTTCAAGCAAGGAGCCCAAAATGCAGGTGACCATTTCTCTCACCTCGCCGCTGATGAGGGAGGACTCTGCTTCTGAGAAGGACAAGCAGGCAGGAGGAAAAGCGGCTGAGAAAGGTTAGAGAAGCCAAAGCTTTCAGTACCAGGCGACCAGATGTAAGCGATGTGTGTAATACACTTATATATAATATTTATATATATATATACCCCTCGCTCCACCCTTCCACCCATAACCAGCCTATTTTTTTAGGCTGTGAAGCTTTTAAATCACACCAAAAGAGAAGTGGGACTTTTTAACCAAGCCCACGTTCAACTTTTATTTTCTTTAACCCCTGAAATAAGATTTAACTCGCATTCATTTGTCCCCACTTTTTTCTCATTTTACCCCCATTTCTTTTTTGCAGCTTACAATATCCCCCCGAATTTCTTTATTTGTTTTTTCGACAACATGGGAATCAAAAGCCGGGCTCTCCGACCTTTCTGTGCCACGAGGGTGTGTGTTGACCCTGTGAACACACACTCACATGAAACCTTTGGGGAAACTACAGTAACTGAGGATGATGTTCAGATAATGCCCAGGGATGAAAAACACTTCAAATTATGGAAATATTGTTCCACAAATATCTACTTTTCTTAGACTTCTTGTGGCGTTTTGGTCACGATTCCTAACGAGAGGTCCAGCGACTTCCCCTCCCCTCATCTCTCATCCCTGCTTCCTTCTGTGGCATTATCAGAGAAGAGGTGCTGGAGTGTCTTTTTATGCACTTACAATGATCAGTGTTAGAATAATAAAGCTCAACAGTGAGGTCCAGGAAGTGAGGATCCCATTCAAACTATCAAGGGAAGTGTTTGACTATCATTTTGTTACCATCAAAAATAGGAAAGCTATGAGATTGTGATGGGAAAATATGTCCTTATGATATCCAGATATACATGTGTTATTTGCGATGTCATGGAGCAGTACTACACTACCCACAATCCTTCATTGTTAGAGCTGATGACATCACTCACTGTACTGCATGTTGAACAACGTAAAAGGATCCAGAATTACAATTGACTTTACCTGCACTTAGAGAAGAGGACTGTAACAGTAGAGATCTGTGTCTTCAGGTTTAAAACAATACTGTACATCAGTGGGAAACACTTCATCACAGCTAATGATGCTAATGAGGCTAACGTCTATCGTCAGTAAACCATTGTAATATTATGGCGCATTTCCACTGCAGGGCCTCGCACGGCTTAGTACGGTATGGTTAGGCCTTGGTAGGCCAAGCTCACTTTATGCTACGTTTCCATTTCAGTTTAGTAGCTGGGGCAGTAACTATAGTAACGCAGTGTAGGCGGAGCCGTGACGTCATCTTCAATGCGAAACATAACATCAGCCGTTAGCTCTTAGCACTCAGAGCTCACAGCTCCTCATATCTGTTCAGAAACTAGACAAAAGTTAAACCAGTACAAACCACAGACTGCCTGTGTCATGGCGAATACAGTCGCTGGTTTATTTATGTCTGTATAGGCCGTTGTTGTGAGTGTGGACGGTCGGAGCATATACTGCGTTAGCTTAGCCGATCTCCATTCACAAAACACGCATTTTAAAGGTCTTTCTCTGCCGTCTGTCTGCAGACTTGTCAAAGCATTAATTCATGGTTTTTACTAACCGGTATCAGTGTGTTGTTACTTCGGCATCATTTTGAAACGTGTATTACAATTCAATCACGGTCAAATATGTTCACCTTGTTGTAGTTGTAGCCCCCTTGCCAGCGATTCTCTCACTAGTTTAGCATACTCAGCCCGGTTGTTGGCCCGGAAAGAACCTGGATTTTGGAGTGCCAGAAAACTGAAAAAGTACCCGCTAGCCGGAACTACGCCGAGTGGAAACGCAACAAAAAACGGGCCGGGTTTGGCACGGCACGCTTAAACCGTGCTGCAGTGGAAATGCGCCATTAGATGTTAAAGTAGTGTCTGTAGACGCTGCATTAGGATATAAAACCCTGACAAGCCAAGGGAATCACAGTTTAAGTGATCCCCTATAGCTTTTAATTTAAACATAAATCGACGCTGATCTGCGATATAAGATGACATTACAGTGTTTCCCACAGAATTTGATTCTATTTGTGGGGGCACTGCACCGCACCCCCCGGCAAGAAAAGCCAAAGGCCCCTTAACCTATTCGGGTGGTCCACGCATCCACCCCCCCCTCAAATAAGATAATATATGCGAGTTTATGGCTACTGTAGACAACGTTCTTGTTGCTCTGTGTTGCGCTGTTAATGAGTGAGACACACCGGAGTTGAGGATCTGTGAGGTTTATTCTCCCAAAAATATAATTTACAATTTAGGCATTTCGCAGACGCCTTATTCCAAAGCGACTTACAATGACCGATTACAGGGACATTCTCCCTGGAGTAACCGAGGGCTAAGTGCCTTACTCAAGGGCAAGTGGTGTTCCAGGCAGGATTTGAACTCGCAACCTTCCGATAATCACCTCACTATCCAGACCACCAAAAAAAAAAAAAAAAAAATATATATATTTTTTTTTATGAAATCCATTTGTGGCGGACGATATTTAATTGTGGCGGCCCGCCACAAATAAATCAATGTATGGGAAACACTGCATTATGTAATTGTTTGCGTGACCCACCAGCGTAATTGGCTCCTTGTAGATTATAAAATTGCATGGTTGTCTTAACTCTTCAGAAGACCTCAGAATCTGTATTTACCACCAGTCACATGACAGCGAAGGTGAGGCGTCATCTTATGTTCATTTATTAAAGATCTACAGATGCAAATAGACAAAGTGTAGTTGTATAAACATCTAAATGTAATCTGAAACATGACATGTAATGAGAGCAAAGAAAATAGCCTGCCACAAAATAATTATATTCAGTCGTCTAACTTTATCGGTTTCCAGTGTTTATAATCTTTTTTTAGAATCAAATATTTAATAACCACGATTCATCTCGTAAGTGATTGGCTGAGATCCACGCTTCAAACTCTTAACTTTTCTGATGGGAAACTCACGTCCAGAACCAGAGCTTTCACTGTTGAGCTGTAATGGATTCAATCAGTAAATCATATTCATTGCCCACCCCTTCATTAGGAGTAAAGGTTACTGCTGATATCATTGTGCTGCAAACACTCCTCCACCTGCTCCAGTAACTGTCAGTATTTTAATGTGTATTTTTTTTCCCATCTGGAAAACATGACAATGTTTTCTGTGTCTTTTTTTATTTATTATTTTAACTTTTGTTTGGGTTTGTTGATCAGAGCCCCTCCTCCTGAATCAGCAGACCTAGACAAACCAGTGGCTCGTCCACATACCACTGAGAAAACAAAGTGTTAAAGTTACCAGGCTGCCCGTGTTTATTAAGCTTCTTAGAAGAGGAACTACTCTCTTCTAACTTCTGCTAAATCAGTAGAGTGGTGCAGGGATGTCTGTGTTGGACCCTGAAGGCAGTATCTCCCTGGTCCAATGGGATTTCTCCATGTGATATTGGATTATTGCAGGAAATAATCTGTGACAAACAAACGTTTATGATATTTACACAATGATTTTTGAAGTAAAAAGATAACGTTAGGCTATAAAGGAACTACAGCACGGTCACATGACTTCACGTAACCACCGCTAAGCTAAAGGAGGCTAATGTTAGGCTATAAAAGAACTACAGCACGGTCACATGACTTCACGTCACCACCGCTAAGCTAAAGGAGGCTAATGTTGGGCTATAAAGTAACTACAGCACGGTCACATGACTTCACGTCACCACCGCTAAGCTAAAGGTGGCTAATGTTGGGCTATAAAGGAACTACATTACGGTCACATGACTTCACGTCACCACCGCTAAGCTAAAGGTGGCTAATGTTGGGCTATAAAGGAACTACATTACGGTCACATGACTTCACGTCACCACCGCTAAGCTAAAGGTGGCTAATGTTGGGCTATAAAGGAACTACAGCACGGTCACATGACTTCACGTCACCACCGCTAAGCTAAAGGAGGCTAATGTTGGGCTATAAAGGAACTACAGCACGGTCACATGACTTCACGTCACCACCGCTAAGCTAAAGGTGGCTAATGTTGGGCTATAAAGGAACTACATTACGGTCACATGACTTCACGTCACCACCGCTAAGCTAAAGGTGGCTAATGTTGGGCTATAAAGGAACTACAGCACGGTCACATAACTTCACGTCACCACCGCTAAGCTAAAGGCGGCTAACGTTGGGCTATAAAGGAACTACAGCACGGTCACATGACTTCACGTCACCACCGCTAAGCTAAAGGTGGCTAATGTCGGGCTATAAAGGAACTACAGCACGGTCACATGACTTCACGTCACCACCGCTAAGCTAAAGGTGGCTAATGTTGGGTGTGATGACGTTTAGTCGTCTCATTTAGACACTTGTTAGCAACCTCTGTTTTTAAATCCTCCAGTGGGGTATTTAGTGACGTATTTTATGTCGTAGAATGAAACGTTAAAATCTCTTCAGCTTGTGTTAACCACAGACTTTATTTCCGGCTAACAGGAAGTGCTAAAATGCTGACTCATTCCCGTGTTTTAAGACTCATTCCTGCACCACTCTATCCCTCTCTCTAAGAGTTATGATAAATACGGGTCTTTGATTCTCAGTGGTATTGAAGTGTAGGCTTCGAAAAAGTGGCGTTGTTTTTGTCATGTATTTCTCTGTAAGTAAGCTAATTTACGTGTTTCTGCTTCAGTTCTGGAGAAGATAGACGTGTGGAAAGCCCCAACGTTATTCTTATGAATCATTACTTAATCATCAGTAACCACAATGAATATGTCTCTTAATTTATCCTCAAACTGTCCCATCAAATGAACACCTTAATCCAAAAAACTATATTTATTTCTAAACTAACATAACTGTGTTTTCTCCCTTTGTGGCTTTAATATATGTTATACTGTCTTTAAAATATAGAGGCATAAAGGGAAAGAACTATCTTCAGTGTTGTGCCTTTATCCGCATAAAAGGTGTCTAACCCCTCGATTCCACCGGGTCCGTCTGCGTCGCGTTACGGCTCAGAAGCGTCCCAGAAGCGTCTCGGCGCTGGGCTCCGCTCAAAATAGAATGCAAGTCTATTTTCGATGCTACGCGCCGGGCAGGAAGTGGACCGGTCAGAGCATCCAGTCAATCCCCAAAATAAATTAATTTTGCAGACCCTATCCCTCCGTAGTCGTTCAAGTAGGAGGAGAAAGGCCTGCGTTCTCCTCCGGTTTACAGGCACTGTGTAAATTATATATATATAGAATAATTATGATGATGAATGCATTTTTTTACCACTAAAATACAGCAACACATCTTTGATTCATGTCGTTTATAACTGGAATATTACAATTATTATTAACTGTGTCTGTACAAAGTAGCCTGTCCAGGGAACATGCCCAAATCAACAAAAACTGCGAGCCGGCACGCAAGACGCTCCGCTTCTGAAACGCGCCCGGTAGGGTATGACGCCGGACCAAAGCCGCGGCGCAGACGGACCCGGTGGAATCGAGGGGTTCTTGAAGAGGAGTTATAGGAATTGGGGGCTAATTAAAACATGTAATTCAGAATGAGAGCATCTTTCCAAAAGGATGATGTCTTTGTTTCATGATGAAGAGTTGTAGAAAGTATTTGAAGCTCAAACTCTTTTTTAACTCAGGCTTCTTTTGTGCAGAAGAAATCCAAAACACTCAAGAGTTCAAGCTCATTACATTAAGATTTAGCTTTAATCCAAAGTGCAGATATAGTCGCTTCAAATAAGCCAAAGTGTTGGTGCATTAGCTTCAAATGGGCTTAACTCTTTAAGTGCCAGAGTACAAGCAAGAATGGTGGGTTTTCAGGGACGAAAGATGTGTAGGCTTTCTGCTGACCTGATGTCAATGGGGAGCTCAAAAAGTTAAATCCAACCCCGTCCCCACTCGTCTCTCTGAATGACCTTTTTGAACAAATGTTTCTGTAAGCTTCCACGCCAAAGAAAATATCTGTAAAACACGTCGTTTGATGATCAAATGCTTTCTTTTCTCTCATATCTTCCCCTCATTATTATTCTCACAAAACCAAAGAGGAAATGTCCTGAGATAAACACGAGTGTTTTTATGATTTCTCCCCTGCTCAGCCTCGGTATATGAACAGTAACAACAATTACTATGTGCTGCACAGTCCTTTTATTAGCGTTATCTTGACTGTAAGTGATGTGCACGTTTTCTCCCCCAGGTGTGGCTGAGGAGGAGCCCACTGATCTGCTGAATAAGAGGAAGTGTCTGGAAAACCTCGCTTCTCTCCGCCATGCTAAATGGTTTCAGGTAAATCCTTCACAAGCATTTCAAAATGTCTAAAGAGACGCTATTTTGGGGGGTTTTCCCTTTCCTGTGGTGTGCATGTAAATGGTCTGCAGAAGCTAAAATCCATATGTTCCAAAACAGTAACATCACTATGGTACGCTCGGGCTCCTATTGGCTAGCGCTCCAACACATTGTACGTGATAGAGATGTCCCGCCTCTTAGCCTAAGTGGTTGACCAATCACAACAGAGCCGGCCAGCTAACCAATCGGAGCAGACTGGGCTCTGGTTTCAGACAGAGGGTGAAAAGAGGTGCTGCAGCACAGATATACACCTGAACATCAGCAGGAGAGGACTCTTTAAAGTAGAGACACTACATACTGATATACACCTGAACATCAGCAGGAGAGGACTCTTTAAAGTAGAGACACTACACACTGATATACACCTGAACATCAGCAGGAGAGGACTCTTTAAAGTAGAGACACTACATACTGATATACACCTGAACATCAGCAGGAGAGGACTCTTTAAAGTAGAGACACTACATACTGATATACACCTGAACATCAGCAGGAGAGGACTCTTTAAAGTAGAGACACTACACACTGATATACATCTGAACATCAGCAGGAGAGGACTCTTTAAAGTAGAGACACTGCATACTGATATACACCTGAACATCAGCAGGGGAGGACTCTTTAAAGTAGAGACACTACATACTGATATACACCTGAACATCAGCAGGAGAGGACTCTTTAAAGTAGAGACACTACATACTGATATACACCTGAACATCAGCAGGAGAGGACTCTTTAAAGTAGAGACACTACATACTGATATACACCTGAACATCAGCAGGAGAGGACTCTTTAAAGTAGAGACACTACGTACTGATATACACCTGAACATCAGCAGGAGAGGACTCTTTAAAGTAGATATACTACATACTGATATACACCTGAACATCAGCAGGGGAGGACTCTTTAAAGTAGAGACACTACATACTGATATACACCTGAACATCAGCAGGGGAGGACTCTTTAAAGTAGAGACACTACATACTGATATACACCTGAACATCAGCAGGAGAGGACTCTTTAAAGTAGAGACACTACATACTGATATACACCTGAACATCAGCAGGAGAGGACTCTTTAAAGTAGAGACACTACATACTGATATACACCTGAACATCAGCAGGAGAGGACTCTTTAAAGTAGAGACACTACATACTGATATACACCTGAACATTAGCAGGAGAGGACTCTTTAAAGTAGAGACACTACATACTGATATACACCTGAACATCAGCAGGAGAGGACTCTTTAAAGTAGAGACACTACATACTGATATACACCTGAATATCAGCAGGAGAGGACTCTTTAAAGTAGAGACACTACATACTGATATACACCTGAACATCAGCAGGGGAGGACTCTTTAAAGTAGAGACACTACATACTGATATACACCTGAACATCAGCAGGAGAGGACTCTTTAAAGTAGAGACACTAAATACTGATATACACCTGAACATGAGCAGGAGAGGACTCTTTAAAGTAGAGACACTACATACTGATATACACCTGAACATCAGCAGGAGAGGACTCTTTAAAGTAGAGACACTACATACTGATATACACCTGAACATCAGCAGGAGAGGACTCTTTAAAGTAGATACACTACATACTGATATACACCTGAACATCAGCAGGAGAGAACTCTTTAAAGTAGAGACACTACATACTGATATATTAGCTTGAAAATGAACAGAATATGACCTCTTTTTAACAAAAGCTCAATCATTTGTGACTTGGTTCTGATTTAAATTAAAAAAATTGTAATATATGGCGTACGTGGAGGAGTGGGGGAACTTAAGTGAACTGACCTAATTTCCTTTTAGGCTTAAAATTGTAGGATTTTGTGTACAATTACAGACGGCATCTCTGTTAGTCTACTGAAGAAAAACTACTTTACTAATTATTCTGTACACTCACAGAACTGGATGATAGAAAGTAATCAAATGTTTTTCTAACACCTAGATTTAAAGTAATCAGTGAGATGTTATAGTGGCACTGTGAGGAGCCCAGTCTTTATAAATAATGCTCATTATCTGATGTCTTTCTTCCCTCCTCTCCGCAGGCTCGTGCTAACGGGCTGCAGTCCTGTGTGATCATCATCAGAGTGCTGAGGGATCTATGTCAGAGAGTTCCCACCTGGGAGAAGATGCCCGGCTGGGTGAGAGGCCTCAACTCTTCACATTATTATTATTAATATGAATTATTCAGTTTTAGTGTTTCCTGCATGTGCATTTACTTTTTAGTCTTCTGTCCTTTTTTTGTATATCTGTCTCTAATGGGGCTTTCTGAGAGAGAACAGTAACATGAAAAGTATGTTTTAAACATTCAAAGCTAATGTAAAGGTATGTAAAGTAAACCTAGAGAAAATCACACTATTCAGATAATAGTTGTAATTCTTCATGCACAAAGTCTTACAAAATGAACATTGTCATAAATCATCAGGCTACTGCAATAACAAGACAATTGCAAGCAGTTTTTTTGTATCTGTTCAACCCTTATTCATAGCTATATGAATATATATCAGCGCTGAATCAAAGCTGTGATGAGAAACTCTCAGATGTCGACATAAAGGTCTTGACTTAATGCTTTATGAAGAGACAGCTGGAGAAGTACATATATTGGTCCTTCAAACTCCTGCCAGATATCTTCTTACTGTGTGTGTGTGTGTGTGTGTGTGTGTGTGTGTGTGTGTGTGTGTGTGTGTGTGTGTGTGTGTGTGTGTGTGTGTGTGTGTGTTGTGTGTGTGTGTGTGTGTGTGTGTGTGTGTGTGTGTGTGTGTGTGTGTGTGTGTGTGGGTGTGTGTGTGTGTGGTGTGTGTGTGTGTGTGTGTGTGTGTGTGTGTGTGTGTGTGTGTGTGTGTGTGTGTGGTGTGTGTGTGTGTGTGTGTGTGTGTGTGTGTGTGTGTGTGTGTGTGTGTGTGTGTGTGTGTGTGTGTGTGTGTGTGTGTGTGTGTGTGTGTGTGTGTGTGTGTGTGTGTGTGTGTCCAGGCGATTGAGCTGCTGGTGGAGAAGGTGATCAGCAGTGCTTCAGGTCCTCTGAGCCCCGGGGAGGCGATGCGTCGAGTCTTAGAGAGCATCTCCACCGGCATCCTGCTGCCAGGTCACACTACTTTATCACTTCTAGGGTTTCTCTCTGACAAAACTAACTCTTAACAAAAGAGGAAAAACAAGCACCACTCTTAAGATCTTTTGTTTACCATGGATATGCTCTTAAATGTGCTGGAAATAAATAGGTAATTCAACATGAAAAACAATTCAATGACAAATGGACTCAAGAAAGCTCTGGCCACTAGAAAGAAAAGATTCATTACTTTATGTCGTTTTTATTTCTGCTGATATTTCCTTATTCCTCCCTCTGGTGCTATGAAATCAACTTGTACATTTGAATTTTTCACTCAGATTTAATGACTTTCATTATCTAATTTAACTTATTTAACGTGTTCCCCCTCCCTCAGACGGCCCGGGGCTGATGGACCCGTGTGAGAAAGACACCACGGACACTTTGGACACCATGATGCTCCAGGCCAGAGAGGATATCACAGCTAGCGCACAGGTACACACGGAGTATAAATTAGGCTGAAAAACGTAATTCTGATTTGAGATTTTAATGTTTTGTTCCACTACATAAAATAAAAATACCCCACTGGTGAATTTAAAAACAGAAGTTGCTAACAAGTGTTAAAATGTGACGACTAAACGTCATCACGCCCAACGTTAGCCGCCTTTAGCTTAGCGGTGGTGACGTGAAGTCATGTGACCGTGCTGTAGTTCCTTTATAGCCCAACATTAGCCGCCTTTAGCTTAGCGGTGGTGACGTGAAGTCATGTGACCGTGCTGTAGTTCCTTTATAGCCCAACATTAGCCTCCTTTAGCTTAGCGGTGGTGACATGAAGTCATGTGACCGTGCTGTAGTTCCTTTATAGCCCAACATTAGCCTCCTTTAGCTTAGCGGTGGTGACGTGAAGTCATGTGACCGTGCTGTAGTTCCTTTATAGCCCAACATTAGCCACCTTTAGCTTAGCGGTGGTGACGTGAAGTCATGTGACCGTGCTGTAGTTCCTTTATAGCCCAACATTAGCCGTCTTTAGCTTAGCGGTGGTGACGTGAAGTCATGTGACCGTGATGTAGTTCCTTTATAGCCCAACATTAGCCACCTTTAGCTTAGCGGTGGTGACGTGAAGTCATGTGACCGTGCTGTAGTTCCTTTATAGCCCAACATTAGCCACCTTTAGCTTAGCGGTGGTGACGTGAAGTCATGTGACCGTGCTGTAGTTCCTTTATAGCCCAACATTAGCCACCTTTAGCTTAGCGGTGGTGACGTGAAGTCATGTGACCGTGCTGTAGTTCCTTTATAGCCCAACATTAGCCGTCTTTAGCTTAGCGGTGGTGACGTGAAGTCATGTGACCGTGATGTAGTTCCTTTATAGCACGACATTAGCTTTTAATAAAGATAGTACAGTACTTGAGTTAATGTACTTTGTAACTTTACACGACTGCAAAAATACAACATCCCTTCACAACTGTATACAGGAATAAGAATGTAGAATGTAGAAATGGACCAGCTGTGTAATAACGAGTAAACTGATGAACCCACTGACTGTATTTCTCTTTCCTGTTCCCTCTCTTTTTGCAGCATGCTCTGCGGCTGCTCGCTTTCCGTCAGATCCACAAAGTTCTGGGCATGGAGTCTCTGCCGGCGTCGAAGGCCAGCGCTCGAAACCGCAAACGCAGACGCGACGGCAGCGAGGCGACCGAGGGAGAGGGCGAGGGGAAGAAGGACAAGAAGGAAGACTCTGAGAGCGCTTGACCTCGAGTCCTAGTTTAGAGGCTGGTAGAATATCACGACTTGTTAACACGCAGCTATACACATATGAATATAACTGACAGTGACAGAGTAAATCGGTAGAGAATCCTTCTGTGTTATGGTGTGCAGAGATAAATCACAAACTGATAATTGCATCATTCCATTTCAGTATAACTGCACACACTAATTACTGTTCATTTACAACACTTTAAGTAAATGTTATATTGATATATGTGACGTTAAACCATCAGCACCTTCAGAAGCCTGATATCTGGTGCATGACATTTTGTCCGCTGTTAATCAAGACAACAAATAAGATTTAGAAGCTTTGACACATTCACTACCAGAGCTCCTGCTTTTCTTGGAAACATTGTGGCATTTAAAGTCCCTGCATCACAAAAACAAAGCTAACACTAATTTAACTTCCCCACGTCATTGAGTTTTTTTTCTTGCGCGGAAGACAGGCGGTCACACTGGAGGAGAGGATGTTGCAGTCTGTAGCATGCTGGGGGAATGAAGCACTTAAAGAAATGACAATGCAGCCTGAGGTTTATCATTTGAATAATATGCCTAGTAATCTTTTTTCTTCCAGAGGAGAGAGGAGCTTTAGCCCGACTGAATATCTACTGTAACGATCAAGTAGTCCTGACCTTCTTCCTTGTGCCTGCGTCTTGTAGTGTGTCACACAGTGAGGGGTAATGACTTGTGTTTTTGTGTTGGATTGTTATTGTAATATGATTTCACAGAGATGTAGGACAGGGAAGCGACAGTTGCACAACTCTTTGGCTTAAAAGTTGAGAGAAAAACCGTTTTATTATCGTGCCGTTTTAAGTTTGATTTTCATGTATCGAGAGCATCACATATATAAGCTTATTTTATTTCTGAAGGATGTCGATATCCGTTTTGTATCGTTTAAAGGAAAGTGTGAACGTTTGCCGTCTTTATCATTTGAATGTCTTTGTAGTATTGCCTCAAGAATCATGGAGAGATATTAAAAACACTTTTAAGCCATTTTGTGTCCGTGGTTGATTTTCAGTGTACATTTTAACACTTTCCACATTCAACATGTTTTTATTGACAAAAGGGTTATATGTAAAAAGCATTCAGGTGAGCGTCAGCGGAACATAACAGATTTAAAGAAGCCATATTGATTTTGATGCGGCGCGTGAAAGGCACTGTCACTGCCTCTCATTCAAGCGCCAGTCACCATTCTGAAACCTCGGTCCTAACTGCAAAAAGGGCTGATGCAGCCGCAGAGCTTGCTGCAAAGGAGGCTCAATAACAAAAACAATGCAACATCCCCTTCAGTCTCACAGAACCTCAGGGTTATCTACACTTATTCTTAGCTATAGAGACACTTCAGGGTGATAGCAGGCCACCCCAAATACTCACTCAGAGAATATCAGGTCATTCTGATGAACAGTTTCAAAATAAAAGACTTGAAACCTCATATGAGCTATCGTCCCTCTGAGTGAACAGTTTCAAAATAAAAGACCGTTGAAATCTCATATATGATTTATCGTCCCTCTATGAGTGAACAGTTTCAAAATAAAAGACCTTTAAAGTCTCATGAGCCATCATCCCTCTATGTACATCAGAATATTAGGACATTCTGATGTACAGTTTCAAAATAAAATATATTTTAAATGTCATATACTGTATGAGCTATCGTCCCTCTATTTTTAGATAAGAACAAATAAAGAACTCTCCATAATCAAAGACTAATTTCACTTCAGGGTGATAGCATTCACTCAGAGAATATCAGGAGATTCTTATGTAGAGTTTCAAAATAAAAGACCGTTGAAATCTCATATATGAGCTATCGTCCCTTTTATGAGTGAACAGTTTCAAAATAAAAGACCGTTGAAATCTCATATGAGATATCGTCCCTCTGAGTGAACAGTTTCAAAATAAAAGACCTTTAAAGTCTCGTATATGAGCTACAGTCCCGTAAATCAGAATATTAGGACATTTTGATGTAGAGTTTCAAAATAAAACATATTTTAAATCATATTTTAAATTTCATACTGTCCTCATACTGTCGCTCTATTTTTAGATAAGAACAAATAAAAAAACTGTCCATAATCAAAGGCTAATCACACTTCAGGGTGATCGCAGGCCACCCGAAATATTCACTCGGAGATTCTTATGTAGCGTTTCAAAATAAAAGACCGTTGCAATCTCATATATGAGCTATCGTCCCTCTGAGTGAACAGTTTCAAAATAAAAGACCGTTGAAATCTCATATATGATTTATCGTCCCTCTATGAGTGAATAGTTTCAAAATAAAAGACAGTTGAAATCTCATATATGATTTATCGTCCCTCGATGAGTGAACAGTTTCAAAATAAAATACCTTTAAAGTCTCATATGAGCTACAGTCCCTCTATGAGTGAACAGTTTAAATTAAAAGAACGTTGAAATCTCATATAGGCTATGAGCTATCGTCCCTCTATTTTTAGACAAGAATAAATGAAGAAATGTTCATAATAAAATACTAATTTCACTGCAGGGCGATAGCAGGCCTCCCCAAATATTCACTCAGAGAATATCAGGACATTCTTATGTAGAGTTTCAAAATAAAAGACCGTTGAAATCTCATATGATCTATCGTCCCTCTGTCAAACGGTTAAATCACTTTTAAGTTGTGATACTATGATAAGGAATACATTATTTTACAGGTGAAGCCACCCTGTTCAGATCACCATGAGGTCACTGTTTTCCAGGTCCTTATAAGGGACACCCATACTTGTCTCGGAACACAAGGGGGGCCCAACAACACTTTGGGAGTTTGATTTGTAACGCATTAGACAAACCCGACTGTTAAACACCGCCCTCACCCGCTACCCCGTGCTACAAAACGCGCTAACTTGATAGGCTGGGGGGCCAGGTGACGTCACCCTGGAAGCAGAGCAGTTGGTTTTCCAGCCTGGGATTTATGGAGTAAATCTACCAAGTTGTCCCACTATCAAGAGCTTTTTACCCCAAAATAACTGCTGGTGGTAGCTTTTTAGTTTGTTTATTTGTTTATAACTTTAAATATAGTAGTGGCGCAATGTCGAATTTCATCCCGGGACAGCCGTTGGTGGCAGTTGTGGTAAGTTTGGGAGTACCGTAAAGTGTTCATTCAACGGCTCTCTTTTGTTCTGCTTGTCCACAATGTGAAATCGTGTCAGTACAAAACTCTGAATTCAATGTAGTTAACTAGTCATAATGAGCTTACTAATGTTAACTAGCTTTATTAACTTTTATTTGTTTGTTTAGCAGAGGTGCTACAAAACAAAGCTAGCCGGTGGGCAAACAAACCGCCCCTAGAGTTCGAGTGCACTTGTATTCTGAGCTTTACGGTAAATCTTTTTTAGCTTTATTCTGTCATTTTATTACTTTTTACGGAATTATTCTGACTTTAACGCTAAATACACGTGAGTTTATACTATCTAAGTTCTTATTTTTTAAGGACATATGTTTAACTCTATGGTAAATGGCATTGAGTTCATCTGTCAATTTGCTTACTTTTTAAGGCAATATTCTACGCTTTACGGTATTTTTTTACATTGTTAATGTCAGCTCTCATTTTTCTTACGTGTTGTGATCTGAAAGTTTAACTTAATGAGAGGCTTATATAGTATTAATGTTAGCACACCATATACAATGTAATTCATCAAATGATCAGACTTTCCTCGACCTTTTCTCTGGGCGTCACCTATTGTGCTTCAGCCTTCCTGGCTCACTTTAATGCAAACGATAAAGCATACAGGGTGGTGCCTTCAAATGTTGCAGGAATTTTCACAACTGATTATGAAAAAGCCACAGAGGTGCTAGGTGACTGTGTTGCAGGGTCACGTGAGGGGTGGGGTTCAGATAAAGAAGGGTGTAGATAGGAGGTTAACTGTATTGTGTGTCCTAAAGGTATGTGGTATCAACCATCAGTAAATACATGGTGTTTGTAAATCATTGGGTGTCTTACTTGATAATATAAAGTCATTTCCTTGGATGAAAACATTGTAGCAGCAGAAATCTTACATTTTGTAAAATTGTATTGTCAAATAAGAGATGTTTATACAGCCTAATGCTGTATTGTTCAGGCAACAGATTCCAAATATGATATTCAAGAGCTAGGCTGTATCAGCCTATTTATTATGCTCAGGATCGCCGACAGCTGGGACCACGATATGTACTTAATGGCACACTTCCCAGTTAAAGCATAAACCTGGATAAAAGCGTCTAACAAGTGACATGTAATGTAATGTGTACTCAAACACTGATATATCAATGTATCGCCAAGACCAACTAATAAGTCTAATATAAAGGTTCCCTATGATTACTAGGATGACATTACATTCCCTCTCAGTCCACATATAGTAAAAGATCATATTTATAGTTTCAAGCGATGGAACGTTTGCCAGTCAGGCTTTTAAACCACTTTTAACTGGGTGACATAAGTGTGCTGACTGATGACTCGATGTTAACAACAATCCAGACTTCCTCAGACTTCATTGGATCAGCGACAGCACTCAGTGAACATCTGCTTATTCATCAGTGCACACACGCACACACACACACACACACACACACACACACACACAGGCTGCCTTTGTGTGCAGGAGTGTTGTGAGGAGTCACACTCATCCCTCCTCTGCTCTGGGAGCTGCAGCTGCTCGCAGAGGGCTAATAAAGTCTGACTGTCTCTGCGGACTTCAGTCGGTGGGAAACAGCCTCTGAAACCAGACAGTTGTCAAGTGTTGAAATGTGTCAGTGGAGGGTGAATCAGAGCCTCAGTGGAGGGTGAATCAGAGCCTCAGTGGAGGGTGAATCAGAGCCTCGGTGGAGGGTGAATCAGAGCCTCTGTGGAGGGTGAATCAGAGCCTCTGTGGAGGGTGAATCAGAGCCTCAGTGGAGGGTGAATCAGAGCCTCTGTGGAGGGTGAATCAGAGCCTCAGTGGAGGGTGAATCAGAGCCTCTGTGGAGGGTGAATCAGAGCCTCAGTGGAGGGTGAATCAGAGCCTCAGTGGAGGGTGAATCAGAGCCTCAGTGGAGGGTGAATCAGAGCCTCTGTGGAGGGTGAATCAGAGCCTCAGTGGAGGGTGAATCAGAGCCTTAGTGGAGGGTGAATCAGAGCCTCAGTGGAGGGTGAATCAGAGCCTCAGTGGAGGGTGAATCAGAGCCTCAGTGGAGGGTGAATCAGAGCCTCAGTGGAGGGTGAATCAGAGCCTCGGTGGAGGGTGAATCAGAGCCTCTGTGGAGGGTGAATCAGAGCCTCGGTGGAGGGTGAATCAGAGCCTTAGTGGAGGGTGAATCAGAGCCTCAGTGGAGGGTGAATCAGAGCCTCGGTGGAGGGTGAATCAGAGCCTTAGTGGAGGGTGAATCAGAGCCTTAGTGGAGGGTGAATCAGAGCCTCAGTGGAGGGTGAATCAGAGCCTTAGTGGAGGGTGAATCAGAGCCTTAGTGGAGGGTGAATCAGAGCCTCAGTGGAGGGTGAATCAGAGCCTCAGTGGAGGGTGAATCAGAGCCTTAGTGGAGGGTGAATCAGAGCCTCAGTGGAGGGTGAATCAGAGCCTTAGTGGAGGG
Source organism: Gymnodraco acuticeps (assembly GCF_902827175.1). Classification (NCBI taxonomy): domain Eukaryota; kingdom Metazoa; phylum Chordata; class Actinopteri; order Perciformes; family Bathydraconidae; genus Gymnodraco; species Gymnodraco acuticeps. The sequence goes on from NW_022991621.1 coordinate 277,352, forward strand.
TGAATCAGAGCCTTAGTGGAGGGTGAATCAGAGCCTCAGTGGAGGGTGAATCAGAGCCTCAGCGGAGGGTGAATCAGAGCCTCAGTGGAGGGTGAATCAGAGCCTTAGTGGAGGGTGAATCAGAGCCTTAGTGGAGGGTGAATCAGAGCCTTAGTGGAGGGTGAATCAGAGCCTCAGTGGAGGGTGAATCAGAGCCTCAGCGGAGGGTGAATCAGAGCCTCAGCGGAGGGTGAATCAGAGCCTCGGCGGAGGGTGAATCAGAGCCTCGGCGGAGGGTGAATCAGAGCCTCAGCGGAGGGTAACAGGGCTGGGGTTTGATCCGCTTCTTTTGCCTTTTTGAAGGTCTTTAATGTATTGCCGATTCGTATAAAAACACTCACAATAAGTCCATTGAGCTGAGTTTCCATTGTTGGTAATATCGTGAATAGCTCCACATGAGTGCTTTAAAAAGCTGTCTGACTATCACGGTAGAAAATGTAAGAATTAACATATTCTAACTAACACAATGTTTTCTTTCTAAAAACACTTTATAATGCAGCATATTTATATTTAGCAGGAGAATACTTCGGAAAGGAAAATGATGACATGACGTTTTCTAATGTCCCATCCCTTAAATTAACACATAGATGAACAAGATGTAATGTAGCAGTTATGATTGATGACCATCACAAAATAAGAACACATTTCCTTGAAAATATTGTGTATTTTTTGTGCTTTTTATTTCAGTTTTGGGGAGTATTTATAAACTACTAAAAGTATTTAGTGTGTCAGGGTTTATAAATGTAACGGGTAAAGCCTTATAAAGATGATTTGTGTCCTGTGGAACAGCAACGGATTGAGATCAAGAAGCTGCGGCAGGGAGATAATCTGATCCTGGGCTTCAGCATCGGAGGAGGGATCGACCAGGACCCCGGACAGAACCCCTTCTCTGACGACAAGGCTGACAAAGTAAGAGTGTGTGTGTCGTGGCGTTTTACTCCGTTTCTACATTTAACATCCGCTTCAGGGCTGCACCATTTGGGGGGAAATCTAATTGCGATTTTCCTGACAGATATTGCGATTCGATTTGCGATATTTGTTTTTAAGCGACCCAACGGAAGTTTATTGTAAAATGCGGCCATATCTCCGGCTAGGAAGGTCGTATCAACGTGCTCCCGTCTCTAGCGCCCCCGCAGCCCGAGCTACGAGTGAAAGAACTAAACTTACATGAAACTTCCGTTGGGTTGCTTTAAAGTCAAGCTTCAGTTTAAGGTTCACCCTGCAATAGAAACATGTGATGGAGCGTTACTAACCTGACTCAGAAACCATCTAGGAGAGCTCCATTGGAAGCCATTTGGAATTGGTTAACAATGGCTGGTACATGTGGAGCACAGCCCTTCTGATTGGTTAACAATGGCTGGTACATGTGGAGCACAGCCCTTCTGATTGGTTAACAATGGCTGGTACATGTGGAGCACAGCCCTTCTGATTGGTTAACAATGGCTGGTACATGTGGAGCACAGCCCTTCTGATTGGTTAGCAATGGCTGGTACATGTGGAGCACAGCCCCACATGTGGAGCACAGCCCTTCTGATTGGTTAACAATGGCTGGTACACGTGGAGCACAGCCCTTCTGATTGGTTAACAATGGCTGGTACATGTGGAGCACAGCCCTTCTGATTGGTTAGCAATGGCTGGTACATGTGGAGCACAGCCCCACATGTGGAGCACAGCCCTTCTGATTGGTTAACAATGGCTGGTACACGTGGAGCACAGCCCTTCTGATTGGTTAACAATGGCTGGTACATGTGGAGCACAGCCCTTCTGATTGGTTAACAATGGCTGGTACATGTGGAGCACAGCCCTTCTGATTGGTTAACAATGGCTGGTACATGTGGAGCACAGCCCTTCTGATTGGTTAACAATGACTGGTACATGTGGAGCACAGCCCTTCTGATTGGTTTGGATGACTGACACAAGAAAAAAGAAAATAATTGATAATTGCATAATTTCAAATCGGCATACAAACATGAAGACAAACTTCCTCGCTTCAAAGTAACTAAAAGTTCTCCGTATCAAAATGGAGCAAAAAGAACACGGTCAAAAGTCTCTACCGCTTCCCGTCTAATCACACCCTCAGCTGTGAACCATCGTCCTGCCATATAGAGGCATGCACGTCATACCCGACAGCGCACATCTGACAACAAGTGAGACATCTTTTAACCCGTAGTGTGACTCACAGAAACAAATAAGAGTTTACTCTAAATCCTTATGTTATCAAGCCAAACATTCAAACCATAATGATGAAAGGAAAAAGGCTCTAACAGTGTGTGTCGTTAGGTATTCAATGTACAGCAGCAGTATGCGATGCATGCTACAACAACATTGCTTTATTTATCACGACACACACATCTGAATATCTGGAGCTCAGGTATTCAACATCAGATGGGGAAAAGTGTGTGTTACTAGGAAGGACAAGCCTGGACACATGACATGCAGCCTGCGGAGGAGACAGACCCCTCACTGATGTCATATGTCTGACTGCAGGTTTCCACAGAGTGGTTCAGACCTCGTTAAATCAATTCCTCTATGTGCAACACAAGGTTCATATAAAGGGCTGGATAGGAACGTGAGAAACTACAATCTTTTGTTCCATTTAGCCTCAAACTATTTATTCCACAACAAGCCCTAAAAAGTCAACAAAAACCTTGCATACAATTTTAACATTTAATAAAGCAGATGGATTACAGCTCGGTTTATCTTGTGTGCGATTTATTATTGATTGTTGTTATTTAATATTTTGGAGGTACTGGTTTCTGTATTCTGTAATAAGATACGATAAGAAGTAAATTATTGATCCCAATTTGGGCAGTTTTTGCGTCGCAGCTGCATAAAAAGACGAGGCATTAGAGAAATGAAAGACTGTCAAAATGAGTGACAACGAAAAAGTCTACGCCACCACGGCTTGGGAGAAAGAAACGATGTGATATTTGGGCCCATTTTCGCTCCAATGAGGCGGAGAAAACAATCGAATGCATTGTTTCATCAGAAGGGAAGCAATGTGGCCAAAACACCACAAACCTGATACTCTCTGCAAAGCTGCTTTCTTAATCATTCAACCTGAGTTTTTCATCAAATAAGGACGAGATATAATCTTATTTATTTATATTTACTAAAATGACAAATGATTGGTTTTGACTAGTTTGACTGAAATGTTCTATAATCTGATGACTAAAAAAGACTCAACAGTTTTCTTTGACTAAAATAAGACTGAAATGCTCAGACTTTTAGTCGACTAAAACTTGACTAAATAAAAACAGGATGAAGGTGACTAAATATGACTAAAACTAAAAAGGAAATGTAACACAGGACTAAGACTAAAACTAAATAAAAAAATAGCTGACGAAATGAACACTCGTCTGTACTTGATATAAAGTGGATGATGTGTGTTTTCTGCGTCCTCAGGGGATCTATGTGACCAGGATAACTCCGGGAGGACCAGCCGAAACAGCCGACCTGAGGATGGGAGACAAAATAATGCAGGTGTGTAGAGAAACTCAAACTAGATCCACTGTATCATTATCAATATGTCTTTTCTGAAACGCAGTCCTCTTCCTCCTCTTCCTCTTCTTCCAGGTGAACGGCTACGATATGACCATGATGACCCACGACCAGGCGCGCAAAAGACTAACGAAGAAGAACGAGGACGTCGTGCGGCTTCTGGTGACCAGGAAGTCTCTGGAGGAGGCCGTCAAGAACTCAATGGGTGGTTACCAACGACAGTAACAAACACAGGTGGTGATGTCACCGTGGCCTTTAAAACTGCGGCAATGCAACGCGTTCAATATCTACGTGACTCAAGTGTCTGCAGAGGACAGTCGTTGGACAACAGGACGGGGCTCTTTATGTCCACACACACTAATTATCATCTTACCTACTTCACTTTTTAAACATCTCCGTCTGAAATGAGGAGCAACCTTAAAAACCCAGATTATCAGGGGCACGAAAAAATGAAATCTAAATAACTTTTTCCACATTGTTTTAGTAAAATCTTCATTATTTTCAAAAGGTTTCTGTATAAAACCCTAACTAAGGGTAGCAACAGGGAACAGTTTATCCAGATATTCCTAATATTTACTATAATACAGTTCTCTTGCTCTGGTTTTTGAACCAAAAGCGGCTGAAATGAGGCGTTTTTTCAGGACATTTTCTAACATAACTTCCACATGTCTCGAAACACATCTGTTTTAAAATAAACAAAGCATCACATCTTTAACTCGTTCCCACTCTGGAGGTATTCGCTTGATACGAGTTATTTGGGAGCAATCTTAGTCTCTTTGATCAAATGTTGTGCGTCGTTAATCATCCGCGTTTCATCTCATTAAAAGAAAACCGTACAGCGTTGATGTTAAAGTTGTGAAATGATCGAAGCCGTTTTTATAATCATTTTCTTTCTGTATCTAAAGGTAGAACAAATCATATTCCTGTATGCACAATGTATTCACGCACACTAATGTCTTTTACACTAATTATTACGTTTGTTTTTTGTGATCACATGTGTTCAAGTAATGTCCTTATTATTCTGCGTGTGCTAAAAGAACCCCAGGGTATCTCATGCTAACATTCCTCCAGCTTGACTGACTTCACGGTATCATTTCATTTCCCATATATCACTTTAATCTCCTTCAGCGTGGGAACGTTGGTATTTTCTTTTTGATACGAGCAAAAGCTGCTAGTTTCACACTGGAATCAGCTCAGAAAACTGTCTCTAAGTGGTTTGTGCATGTGGTTTAATAATGTGCTCAGCAGCCTTTTGGGAATACCTAACACCACTAAATGTAATAAAACCCATTTGTTTTCCACACTAACTTTTATACACACTTCAGAGTGAAATCATAAACCATTGTCTTTGCTTTGAAACACTATCTTATATCCTTGGGTGATGTTATTGGCTCTTTCTTATATAATATATGTTGTTCTCTGTGTGTTTACAACAACAGTGTGATTTGTGTGACATCAATAACCTTATCTATCAAGTGTGTTATTACAACTTATTCCACTGTTCAACAGGAAAGGGATTCGCCTTTTATACCAATGACAATAAATGAATGTTCAAGGTCCGTCTAAAATATGTCATAATGTCTAAGACAGATTTAATTGTGTTTTTTACCCTTCAAAACTAAACCTGATCCTTTTCAGCAACCTCTCCATTTTAAATACTGTCTCTGCCAAGTTCCCCACACCTTTTTGATATCAAAAATAAAAACCTATATGAATAATTACAATATAGTGATGTGTCAGATCAATCAATAAAACACTTTCTTTAATCAACTGTGCAATAACCTCAGGGCATGAATATAGCTGCATCATTTTAGTAAGGTACACTTTTAGTAGTTTGCATCACTAAACCTCATTTACACCCTGCAGTACCCCAAAGGTACCACTAGAGGACCATGTACCCCCATTTGAGATTCACTGCTCTACAGAACTGATTCATAACCTTTCAAACTTTAAAGGTCCCCTATGTTAGGGAAATAATTATCATAGACGCCAAGATGTGACATACAGGACAAACCTTGACGTCTGTTTACCTCCTTTAAGGACACAGGCTGCTTCAGCCAATAATGTTATTGTTCCCATTCTGTGACCGGTCAATACTGGGTCACAGATGGTCTGTATTGTGGGTACACTGGGACACTTCCTTCTCTGTTGTCTGAGGACTCCAGGGCATGACATATCCAAGGCCATAAGTGGCGGAAGCTGGTAACTTAGTGTGCCCAAACTATCTAAAGCTATCTTATCAAAACATGTTGATGACTCTCTGTGGAATCAGTTAAATGGGCTAGCAAGAGAGAGGCTCTCCAGAATTGACGTGGCAACTCTACCGTGAAGTCAGAACATCTGGCTCTTGGACTTGTGATGTGAATCCTCCGGCCGTAACTCCAAATAAACCATCAGTGTTTGACATCAAAGCTACTGCTCCTACCGTGTCTCCTTCCTGAGTCGGTGACTCCCACTGCGTTGCTACACAGAAGTTTCCCTTACACCCTATTATACTGTTTTTTATCAATATATCACAGGTCTCACATATATCCAGAACCTGTCTCTGATTGGCTGAAACACCAACTAGATAATTGCAGCATCGGAGCATCCCATAATCCCCTCTGTTTCAATCCTGCATAATAGGTCCCCTTTAAAATGAACCCAAATATTCTCGTTAACCCTCATCACACGTCTTCAATTTTAACATATTATGGAGAGTTCGATCTATTTTTTTCTCCTCAGTTCATTTAATTTAAAGGATCAGGATTCAAGGCTTTATTGTCATGCAATGAAAAAAATGAAGTCCCAGGTATGGAAGCAAACAAGAGACAGAAGTATTTGAATTTTATCAGACACCGAATTTATAGCATTGAAAATAATTACTTTGAAAATCATGTATCTGAATTGTTTTGCTCCGAATTTACCTATGTGAAATAAAAATGTAAAAATTCAAGTGAAAAAAATTCGACGTCAAATATGTCGGTGTTTAAAATTCGATGTGTATAAAATTCGATGTCAAAAATTGCGATGCAGCATCATCCGGGCTACTCAGACAGGATAAGCAATCGAGTCCGAATGCAATCAAACCGACAGTGCGGTGAAGCCCAATGCTGCAAACTGTAGGCGATGGATGCAGATGGGAGCAATTCCCGTAGACCCTATGTTAAAATGTCCAACTTAACATCAGAAAATGAACATGTTTCTAGCCTGGATCCACAAAAACATATTCTGTATATAGTTAGATTCCCCCTTCATGACAACGGGACTGCTGCTCCTAGCTCCTCTCTGCTAGCTCCGTTAGCTCCGTGATGCTACAGCGAGGAGAACACTACTTGAACTCAGAACGTGTTTGTAGTGTTGGTTCCTGGTGGACTATTCGTCGTGCAAATATAGGATTTATCTGCGGTTGAAACAGACCATCCATGAATGCAGTTTCTTCGGTAAGTCAACCCTGCGTACTTTATGTTATGTTACTGGTGTTTTTATTAAGCTAACGTTAATGAATGTTTAGAGTTGGGTTAGCAGAGGCAGTGACGAGAGGAAGAGAACCGAGATCCGAGGGAACAAATATCCGCCATGTTGTTAGCCACCCTGCTAGCATATCAACGGCTAAAGCTACAACGGAGCCTCCCTCCCCACACCACCCCACCACGGCAAGCCGGTTGCTGTAACGGACAAAGACAAATATCTGCAAGCTGACGACATTGTGCATTTAAGCAACAAAAATGGACTACATATTTTTAATCTGAAAACTAACAGCCTGAGACACAAACTGGCTGAACTCAGGCAGCTATTCATGAACGGTAAGGCAAGCATATTATGCTTTTCTGAGACCAAATTGGACAATTCCATTACAGATTCAGAGATTGAAATGGAAGATTATCTTGTAGTGAGAAGGGACAGGAACGTGAATGGAGGTGGTGTCTGCATGTACATACATAAAGACACCAATTTCAAAAACCGTACTGACCTGCATCATGAAAATATTGAATCTGTGTGGGTTGAAATTCTTTTTGACAATGCTAAATCTGTAATAGTCGGGACAATCTATAGACCACCGGAACAGAGTGACTTTTATGATACATCAGATGGGTGTTTGGCTGATGTGGGGGATGTAGAGACAATTATTATTGGTGACTGGAACACGGATATGCAACGTAAAGACACGTCCGTCTTCAAGTCCTTCAGTAGGATTTGTGATCTGCACAGCTTCAGCCAGCTAATCACCCAACCCACCCGGGTATGTGAAACAACACAAACTACCATTGATCTCATTCTGACCTCTGACAAGTCCAGGATCTCCAGTAAAGGGGTTATAGCATGCGGTTTAAGTGATCATTATATGATATTCTGTACCCGCAAAAAGCTAAAACAAAGGGCCGGCTGTCACAAAACAGTCATATCTAGAGACCTCAAACACTACTCCAGCGAGGCCTTTAACCTAGAACTGGAGAGCCTGGACTGGTCAGATGAGCTCAGTGGTACACAAGTTGAAGAAACATGGCTTGGTTTCAAAAACAAATTCTCTGCAATACTCAATGAGTTGGCCCCCCCTAAGAACAACCAGGGTAACACATCGCGCTGAGCCGTGGATGCACTCCGGCATACTGACCGCCATGAAAACCAGAGACAAAAAATGCTCTGAGTTTCATAAAAGTCAGTCAATGCTTTCCAAAAGCACGAGCAGTGAACTCCAGGCCCACGTGACTGAACTCAAAATTGAAAGAAACAGACTAAGAAATGACGTAAGCTCCATGATCAAAACTGCCAAAAAGAATTTCATCAATGTCAAAACTGAGGAAAACAAAAATAAACCCCGTGAACTTTGGAAATTACTCAATAACCAGCTTGGCTGCAGTAAAAAACTCAAAACGAGATTTTCTAACTTAAACATAAAGACAGATAACAGGCTCATCACAGACAAACTGGATGTGGCCAAGTACTTGAACATTCTTTTCACAAACATAGCCACAACTCTTGTAAATAAATTACCCTCCCACTCAGGGCTTTTTGGAGTAGATCACATCATGACCTACTACAAAAACCTAGGGGTACGCAAAGATGATTTCAGTCTAGCAAGGGTAACAACAGCAGAGGTACTCATTAAACTGAGCGCCCTCGAACCTAACAAGGCCACTGGCCACGACAATATCCCCTCCAAATTCCTCAGAGACTCAGCAACCGCCATCTCACCAGTCATAGCTCACATAATTAACCTCTCCATAAAACAGGGAAAAGTACCCAAAGACTTCAAAATTGCAAGAGTAACCCCCCTGCACAAAAGGGCAGCAAATTGGACCCAGGCAACAACCGCCCTGTTTCTATTCTTACCTCCATCTCGAAAGTCATGGAAAAAATAGTATATGAACAGGTCGAAAAGTACCTCGCGGAAAATAAACTAATCTATGAATTTCAATCTGGCTTTAGAACATCCCACTCCACTGACACATGCCTTCTTTATTTGAGCGACCACATCAAACAAGAGGTGGACGAGGGCAAGTACTGCGGCATGGTGATGCTGGACCTACAAAAGGCTTTCGACACTGTCAATCACCCCATTCTGATTGACAAGCTAAAAGCCATTGGTTTTGATAAACTATCGGTGAGCTGGATGCGGTCCTACCTGGAGGGGAGAGAACAGATGGTGGAGGTAAACGGTACTCTGTCCCCCCCCCTCCCAGTGAGCTGTGGTGTTCCACAAGGAAGCATATTAGGTCCGTTACTGTTCCTAATGTATGTAAATGACATGTCATCAGCATGTGACTGCAACGTGTTCCTGTTCGCGGACGACTCAGCCCTGCTGGTCTCTGACAGGAGCAGATTGCAGGTTGAAAAAACCCTCAGCTCCGAGCTCGGCAGAATCTGCACCTGGCTCGCCGATAATAAATTATCATTACACCTGGGTAAAACAGAGTCCATTCTCTTCGGTTCGAAACATAATCTCAGCAAATCCGACGACTTCTCAGTTGCAGTGGGCGACATTATTGTCACAAGTAAGAAGGAAATTACATACCTAGGATCTATTCTTGAGGCAAACCTCTCCTGTGACAAAATGGCATCCAATGTAATAAAAAAAGTCAATCAAAGAACTAGATTCCTATACCGGATCTCCTCTCTGGTAAACAAAAACACCCTGAAGACTGGCAGGAGCACTCATTCAAGGGTACTATGACTATGCTTGCACGTCATGGTACCATAGCACCTCCAAGGCGCTAAAAATAAAACTTCAAACATCGCAAAATAAACTGGTCAGACTACTGCTTGACCTTTCATCTAGAACCCACCTCACCTCTGCCCACTTTGACAACCTAGGATGGCTTAGAGTAGACGACAGAGTACAGCTACTTGCAATGGGCCTGGTCTACAAGATCCACTACACCTCTATGGTACCCATGTACATGTCAAAATTCTTCCCAAAGGTCAAGGAATACCATGATCGTAACACCAGAGGGAGCTCCACAAATCATGTGAAACCCAGATTTGGCACAAAAAAGGGGGAATACACGTTTCGCAATTATGCCACATCAAGGTGGAACGCTCTTCCCACAACTGTAAAGGAAAGTAAAACTATACTTACCTTCAAAACCTCTCTTAAAGAGCACCTTCGGGGGAGAGCATTGCAAAAACTGGCCCCGGTAATGGTACAAATCTCAACCTGTCGTTCAATGGACAGCTTCCCCCCCCATCTATGTATATACTCGCATTTTAGACTCTGTTACTAACTGTATATCTGTAGACTTGGTATGTCTTAAATGTCCGGTTAGGATGTATTAGAACGAAACCTAAAATGAAAATTGTAAATAAGCAATCTGTATGTAAAAAAACACCTGTATGTAAATTGTAAATAAGCCATCTGTATGTCAAATATGTCTTATATGTCTTAAATGACATGATGAATTGGAAATGGGGGACCCTGATGTAAACAAGACGAAAGTCTTTCTCTGGTCTGCATCCCCTTAACAATTGTATGTTTTGAGCTGTACTGTACTGTACCCAATATACAAGCTGTTAATAAACTTTTTAATCAATCAATTAATCAATGAATGTTTAGAGTTGGGTTAGCATTTGAGCAATCGTAGCTCCATCTGTGCTAACGATGCTATGCGTAGCATCCAAGAGTGTAAAACATTAAGTGGGATGCTACTGTATACCAAAAGGCTTCTGTGCGAGGTTGCTAAAATAAGGTCATCCTTGTACGTTAGATAGTTAGTTTGCTAGTTAGGTTACTGTATGCATTGTTAAGGTTCATTTAAATTCGCTATGCTCTACTATAGCATAAAATAGACTAGCTAACGTCAACGTATTGTTGAAGAGAGGCTTAGTGTATATTAAATCAACCTCACCATGAAATGTGTATCTTTAAAATATGAACGTCACATTTCAAGATAATAACGCTCCCTTAGATATTGTAATATGGTTTGTTGAACTGGAGTTATTTATTGCAGCTAGGGATGCACGATAATTATCGGTCCGATATTAGGAATTATGACGTCATCCCGATAAACCCGATACCAGTATTAATAGCCCCGATAATATACAATATATTTTTTGGGTAAAAAAAAAAGAAAGAAATACTGCGGTGTGGGTGGATTGGGATGAGGGGCGCTTGTTTTTCACTCGGCTCCTCCCGTTTTGCCAGTACTGTGGTATTAGTGGTTTAGGAAGAGGGGAGTTCTTCACAAATCCAGCGCTCCCTAACTCGTGAAGCCAGGACAGTAAACAAACATGTCGTCGGTGGTATGGGCGTTGGAGCTATGTGCAACTCAAGGCATATGCTCGAACCGGAGCTTCCTGGACGCTGCAATCATGTTGCGCACTATCCGTGCTGAGTGTGCTGACTTCTCGTACAATGTCCCACTGTCTGGCTTCCTGCATAAAGTCAAGTGCTCGGCGCAGTTGTGGCGAAATGTCGCTCCTCTGTTTTCATTTAAACAGCTCCTTCTATCCGTTAGCGCAGCTAGCTAGCACCAGATGCTAACAACAACAATGCACGTAAGGTCTCTCTCTCGCTCGCTCGGGCCACACATACACACACCCTCCCGGTCCTCCCAACAGCCAGTCGGTGCCTGCCGGTGAGCGTGGAAGTGTGGTCTGCAGCAAGCGGGCGGCAGGAGCGGGGCTGTCAGCATCAGCTTGTAGATGGTATTTTAAACTCGATGCGCTCTGAAACTACGGGGCGGCCGAGGACAAACAATACACATGCGTTAATCGCGTTAAAATAATTAGTGGCGTAACATTTTTTTTTGCGTTAACGCGTTATTATATAGACACTTGTATTGTAACACAAAGACCTGCACACTGACTAGTTTTCTAGTCTAACAGGAACTTCATTTGTGTTGTTTTGTGTTTTACGTTGCACCTCAGAGACAGTGTGATTATTGTCAGGCCTATAAAGTTTGGCAAAAAAAAAAAGTCAGCTGATCAAATGCATTTGCCTCACTTTGAGCTTCACATCACTTGTGCCTTGTACCGCCGAGTTTGCAACGTCACAAATAAATGGTGCCAATCTTCAGTCAGATGTGAATGTGTAATCTAACATTTTCAGCAAGAATAACGGACAAAAGGAATGCAAATACAATTTATTGAAATGTGAACTAAAAGTTATCAAGCATGAACCATCACCATTTATTTTTTTAAATAAAAACGAAATAATATACAGAAGTTACACTAAATGTTAATCTGTTAATTGATTAAACACATTTTGTCAAATAAAGTGACAGGCTAGGCCTGTGCAGGTGGTAACAGCTATGCCCAGCATGGGCTAAGTTCTGTAGGTGCAGCTGGTGCAGGTCCTCCTCCATCAGGTCTGGTCCTCCTCCCTCAGGCCTGGTCCTCCTCCCTCAGGCCTGGTCCTCCTCCCTCAGGCCTGCAGGGTCTTTCCCTGCGAGGAGGACTCCTCGCAGGGAAAGACCCTCAGCCCTCTCCGGCCAAAGCAACAGACAGGACGTTCATGAAGCTGAGGTTTCCCCCAAAGTCTCTAATCATCCATCCTGTGAACATGAGAGGGGAAAAAATAGTGTAATAGATGCTTTGGACAATAAGAAATATAAAGTTAAAGGTGGGGTAGGTAATTTTGGAGTAACAACATACTGATACCGTCCACGCTCACAACAACGACCTACAGACATAAATAAACCAGCGACTGTATTCTCCATGACACAGGCAGTCTGTGGTTTGTACTTGTTTAACTTCTGTCTAGTTTCTGAACAGATATGAGGAGCTGTGAGCTCTGAGGGCTAACGGCTAACGGCTGATGTTGGTTTTGTGTGGTTCACATTGAAGATGACGTCACGGCTCTGCCTACACTGCGTTACTATGGTTACTGCCCCAGTTCCTAAACTGTAATGAAAACGCAGCATAAAGTGAACTGGCCTACCAAGGCCTAACTATACCGTACTAAGCCGAGCGAGGCCCTGCAGTGGAAAAGCGCCATAACAGTGCAACATGAATATATAGGACATAAAACAAATCAAATCAATAAAAATAGTGCAAGAGAATGTTGTAAGACGTGCAAGTAAATACAAATACAATAGAGATTGTCCAAGAAGAGTCTATATACACATAAATGGAATATGTAGATAAATAAATTGCAAGATGCATTAATGTTTATGGAGGCACTTTACAGAGCTCAGGTGTTTAATAGATCAGGGAAGTATCTAGTAATTGGCGGGAAAACATGATGATTAGGAATCCATAGCAGTTGTTTTTTCACATTTATTTTATCGATGTCTGTGTTGGGAACCACTGCAACGTCAACACATTGATTTGAGAAACGAGTGTTCAACATTAGAGAAAAATCACTAATTTCCTACTTATGTCAGATTGTGTAAAGTATGCCCTGTTTTTAAATCCCCTCGTGCAAAGCCTTTTATTTTAATCTGGCTCTTCAGATGGCTTCATGTCGCCTGTTATCAAGTAATCAGCTGACATTTCAAAGCACAGAATCTATTCCCTGACCTTTGAGTGTTTGCCAGGCGTTTCGACTCAGAGAGCTTCTCTACTTTCATCTCTTAAATATCTGAGCCTGCAACCAATCACTGGCCTTTGAGCCGAGCACTCTGGGAAACAAGCAGTCCGTATTCTGCAAGATTTAGAAAGCAAAACCTTGTCAGGAAGTTTAATTTTAATGTTCTGCACCAGTTCATTTTGGATTTGGTTTTTAGAAGAACCTCCTCTCGAGTTAGAGCTGAAAGACCGACTCATTTCCAGCTGTTTCAAACCTATTGGGAGCCTGAGTGTTCAATGTGTCTTTGAGCTGGGAAGTAACTTCTACTTAAGTACTGTACTTAAGTGCAATTTTGAGGGACTTGCTACTGTGTACTTCTACTCCACTACAGTTCAGAGGTACATGGTGTACTTCTACTCCACTACATCTATTTAATCCCTTTAGTTACTTCACAGATGTGGATGAATGATGTGAAATCTAATCAAGTGTTGAATCAGACTTTAGTTCCACCTGGAGTAAATCCACCAGCTACCCTGCAGTATACAAAGTACATCAGACTAGCTGCACCTTTACCAGCTTTGAGAACACTTTCATGATCAATCATTATAAAACATATCATATATATTATTCTGAAATGGATCAATCTGCACAACTACTACTTTCACTATATTTGGATGAGAATACTTTTATACTTTCACTTGAGGAACATTTTGAATGCAGGACTTTTACTGTAACAGAGTATTCCTACACTCTGGTACTTCTACTTTTACTCAAGTACAAGACCTGAGTACTTCTACTTTTACTCAAGTACAAGACCTGAGTACTTCTACTTTTACTCAAGTACAAGATCAGAGTACTTCTACTTGTACTCAAGTACAAGATCTGAGTACTTCTACTTTTACTCAAGTACAAGATCAGAGTACTTCTACTTGTACTCAAGTACAAGACCTGAGTACTTCTACTTTCATTCAAGTACAAGATCTGAGTACTTCTACCTTTGCTCAAGTACAAGATCTGAGTACTTCTACTTTTACTCAAGTACAAGATCTGAGTACTTCTACCTTTATTCAAGTACAAGATCTGAGTACTTCTACTTTTACTCAAGTACAAGATCTGAGTACTTCTACTTTTACTCAAGTACAAGATCTGAGTACTTCTACTTTTACTCAAATACAAGATCTGAGTACTTCTACTTTTACTCAAGTACAAGATCTGAGTACTTCTACTTTTACTCAAGTACAAGACCTGAGTACTTCTACTTTTACTCAAGTACAAGATCTGAGTACTTCTACTTTTACTCAAGTATAAAATCTGACTACTTCTACTTTTACTCAAGTACAAGATCTGAGTACTTCTACTTTTACTCAAGTACAAGATCTGAGTACTTCTACTTTTACTCAAGTACAAGACCTGAGTACTTCTACTTTTACTCAAGTACAAGATCTGAGTACTTCTACTTTTACTCAAGTATAAAATCTGACTACTTCTACTTTTACTCAAGTACAAGATCTGAGTACTTCTACTTTTACTCAAGTACAAGATCTGAGTACTTCTACTTTTAGGTCGCTTTATTGGTTTTAAAAGGTGATTTCATTCATTTCTGTGTAGATTATTATGTCCTTCTACAGACAGGAAATTGTATTAAACGTTCTAAAATATACAAGAAACTGATCTCTGATGCAATATTCAATCATCTGCGCAATATACATTTAAATTGCTAATTTGTACACAAACTTCCTGCATTGCATTCACTAATAGGGGTTCATTACAGTGTATTATCTGCACTGTTATTGCTTTGAATATAACACATAATATCCATGTCTCTTATTCATGGGTCTTCAGTTACTCAATGATACAAAAAAGAAAAAGGGTTGTCCCTAAAGGAAAAGGCTGCGAACAACTGCTTTAATATAATGAACCACCCCTATATTTACAGTCAATGGTACGGCCCAGAAAATATCTTCTTTTAAGGTCCAGGTGATCTGCTGTGTAATGTTTTTAACGTCTTCAAATAACACCTGTGTCTCATGAGTCGATTTGGGCCAACACTGAGCTAATATCCCCCCTTTCAGAAATAATTGATGAGCAAACAGTGTGTGTGTGTCGTGCGTTTTAGTGTGTGTGTCGTGCGTTTTAGTATGTGTGTGTTATGTTTGTTCTATGAAACAGAAAGGAAGCATGCTCCATTCCACTCGCCCGGGCATCGTAATGCTGTTTTCTCCGTGTTTTGAGACAATAAAACATTTTGAACATCTTGGCAACGGCTTTATTATTCAGCCTGACACCACAACATGAACACATTGCCTGTTGCTAGGTAACTAATGGGAAGCAGTTAAAAGTGGGAGCAACAATGACTTCATTACAACTGTGCTATAATTAAATCAGCATTCATTATGGCTCTTGTTGCCGTGGTCATCAAAGGAATTTAAGAGGCCCCATTATGCTTTCTGGAGGTGTTCCCGTTCCTGTAGTGTGTTATAGGTTTTAGTGCATGTAAATGGTCTGCAAAGGATCAAATCCCACAGTTACATCTCTGAGAAGTTGACCAATCACAACAGAGCCGGCCAGCTAACCAATCAGAGCAGACAGAGGGTGAAAAGAGGTGCTGCAGCACAGGCAGTATTAAAGCATGGAGACATGTCACAGTAGAGACACTAAATACTGAGGGACTCTTTAAAGTAGAGACATTAAATACTGATATACACCTGAACATCAGCAGGAGAGGACTCTTTAAAGTAGAGACACTAAATACTGATATACACCTGAACATCAGCATGAGAGGACTCTTTAAAGTAGAGACACTACATACTGATATACACCTGAACATCAGCAGGAGAGGACTCTTTAAAGTAGAGACACTACATACTGATATACACCTGAACATCAGCAGAAGAGGACTCTTTAAAGTAGAGACGCTACATACTGATATATACCTGAACATCATCAGGAGAGGACTCTTTAAAGTAGAGACACTACATACTGATATACACCTGGACATCAGCAGGAGAGGACTCTTTAAAGTAGAGACACTACATACTGATATACACCTGAACATCAGCAGGAGAGGACTCTTTAAAGTAGAGACACTACATACTGATATACACCTGAACATCAGCAGGAGAGGACTCTTTAAAGTAGAGACACTACATACTGATATACACCTGAACATCAGCAGGAGAGGACTCTTAAAGTAGAGACACTACATACTGATATACACCTGAACATCAGCAGGAGAGGACTCTTTAAAGTAGAGACACTACATACTGATATACACCTGAAAATCAGCAGGAGAGGACTCTTTAAAGTAGAGACACTACATACTGATATACACCTGAACATCAGCAGGAGAGGACTCTTTAAAGTAGAGACACTACATACTGATATACACCTGAACATCAGCAGGAGAGGACTCTTTAAAGTAGAGACACTACATACTGATATACACCTGAACATCAGCAGGAGAGGACTCTTTAAAGTAGAGACACTACATACTGATATACACCTGAACACCAGCAGGAGAGGACTCTTTAAAGTAGAGACACTACATACTGATATACACCTGAACATCAGCAGGAGAGGACTCTTTAAAGTAGAGACACTGCATACTGATATACACCTGAACACCAGCAGGAGAGGACTCTTTAAAGTAGAGACACTACATACTGATATACAGCTGAACATCAGCAGGAGAGGACTCTTTAAAGTAGAGACACTACATACTGATATACACCTGAACATCAGCAGGAGAGGACTCTTTAAAGTAGAGACACTACATACTGATATACACCTGAACATCAGCAGGAGAGGACTCTTTAAAGTAGAGACACTACATACTGATATACACCTGAACATCAGCAGGAGAGGACTCTTTAAAGTAGAGACACTACATACTGATATACACCTGAACATCAGCAGGAGAGGACTCTTTAAAGTAGAGACACTACATACTGATATACACCTGAACATCAGCAGGAGAGGACTCTTTAAAGTAGAGACACTACAATACTGATATACACCTGAACATCAGCAGGAGAGGACTCTTTAAAGTAGAGACACTACATACTGATATACACCTGAACATCAGCAGGAGAGGACTCTTTAAAGTAGAGACACTACATACTGATATACACCTGAACATCAGCAGGAGAGGACTCTTTAAAGTAGAGACACTACATACTGATATACACCTGAACATCAGCAGGAGAGGACTCTTTAAAGTAGAGACACTACATACTGATATACACCTGAACATCAGCAGGAGATGACTCTTTAAAGTAGAGACACTACATACTGATATACACCTGAACATCAGCAGGAGAGGACTCTTTAAAGTAGAGACACTACATACTGATATACACCTGAACATCAGCAGGAGAGGACTCTTTAAAGTAGAGACTCTACATACTGATATACACCTGAACATCAGCAGGAGAGGACTCTTTAAAGTAGAGACGCTACATACTGATATACACCTGAACATCAGCAGGAGAGGACTCTTTAAAGTAGAGACACTAGGTACTGATAGACACCTGAACATCAGCAGGAGAGGACTCTTTAAAGTAGAGACACTGCATACTGATATACACCTGAACATCAGCAGGAGAGGACTCTTTAATTATATTTAAATCAAACTAATAATTCACATAATTTTAAAACACACAACGGCAGAAATCTCACCAAACTATAAAAGACATGTTGTAGCAGAAAGATGTTTTTTCTGTAGAAAGATAAGTGTTGCTTCCTGCAGGCGTGTGAATAATTACTCGATCTAACCGCGGATCATAATGTGATCCTCGCCTCCCACGTTATGGCAGTGTAATTGTGTTGCCATGGCGATGCAATCTGCTCATCCCATCACTTTTGGTCCTGCACCAGACTGGAACCAGAGGGAAGTCCAGCGCTCCCGTTGCATGCTGAGCGTGCCGAGTGCAAATAAACGGCTTTCTGGGTGTTGTGCAGGTTAGCTGTGTTTATGTTCTGTAGATAAAGTACTGTTATGTTCTGCAGAGATGCTACATTGGCCAAGTTAGAAAAACAACAAGGAACGATATTTCCATGTCATTAAAAAAGACAATGTGATTGCATGAAAAAGCTGCTGAAGATTGCATTTGTAGTGTCTCTGTTGTGAAGCTTGAAGACTTCTTGTCCCAGCACAGAACTCTCACTGCAGTGTAAAACTAAAAGAAAAATAAGATGATAAAACTTGTTTGTCCTCTATTAAAGGTGGGGTAGGTCATTTTGGAGAAACCGGCTCGAGTGGCTAGAATTTGAAAATACACAACCGGAACAAATCTGCCACTTCCTCACAGAGCCCCTCCTCCAACACACACGAACGCGCACATGACCAATGAGGGCACGAGATAAGTGTGTGCACAGATGGAAGGCTGACAGGCAGGTAGGCCATCCAGTTACTTTAGCCGGCTCAGATGATTGGTCGTGCTTTTTACAGCGCCACGGCTTCCACTGATGACATTTTATTTATGTATTTATTGTCAAAGCATTTAATGTATTCATTGCTATCGGGATGTTAAGAGCATTCCATGGAATATAATACAAAGTGTATCTCGAGCCGGTTTCTGAAACTTACCCCACCTTTAGGTTTTCTCTGAAATTCTGGGTGTAAAACGGAGACAGCTGTTTCCCTCTAATCACATGATCTTCCATTTCAACTCGTATTGTTGTCTTTTAAGCCAATATGGACACAAAGTCATTAAAATGATTAGAACAAAGAAAACTTGCAGTTCCATGACAACTTGTTAAATGAAGCTCAGCACAAGTTCTTTCAGGAAGACTGGCTATACATATACATTCACTCAGTTCGGCGTCTTCTTTTAACCAATTACCATTCACGACAATCTCCAGCAGCCAATCAGCTGCAGTCAAACTTTTAAAAGGTTCTCCTCTCCCCTGCAGTCAGCTGTGATTCCAGGTGTTCTAATTGTCCTAATTGAACTAAGCTTTTAACTGTTGACGGAACGCTCGGAAACAGCTTCTGATTGGACCTTGTTGTCGTGTGGTTCAATCTAAACTCCTGTGAAGATTAGTAAAAAGATATTCTCAGGATAATCCACATTAAACCCTGAAAAAGAAATGCTTTGTTATTCATTCAGCAACTTTTTAATTCCAGACATCAAAAGGGATCTCCTTGCTTTCATCGTTAGTGATGCATTCATGTTTATCACTTTAACGCTGCTGATATGTTCTATTCTGCCTATAAAAGCTACATGATCAATGAAGCTCGTGCAGTGAGAAGGTGGAGATACTCAATTCAAGTTCAATTCCTCGTGATATTTAACACATTTTTTAGATTTAAAGTTAGTTTCTTTGTGATACTTTTACCATTATGTACAGAGTCTTTGAGAACCATGAAAATCTATTTGTATTATTATTATGTTACCTCGTTTTACTCCTTTGTGTTATTTCCTCTTCAAGATGAACTGTGTGTGTGTTAATAAAATAACACACACACATATGGTGTAGCTTTTTTCAGCTTGTTGCAGGCTTCATGCAAATCAATGCAACTGGTGAGTGGGCGGGGGAGTGGAGAGCCAAGGGTTACACACACACACACACACACACACACACACACACACACACACACACACACACACACACACACACACACACACACACACACACACACAGATCCCCGGAGAGTTTCAGAGCTGCGAGTACTACGGTTTATTCTGATCCTCCAGGAAGCATCTCTAACTGATGGTTTGTAAATACAGCCGATGAATTAACGTTAGCATTAAGCCTCCCGTTCTCACATTCACGCAGTGCTGAAAGAAGTCATACTAAAATGTGTACAGAAATAAGCTCTGCTTCAAGTAAAAGTCCTGCATTCAAAATCTTACTCTTGACGCATTAGCATCGAAATAAATAAAGTCGTTACGTTTTTTTCAACCTTATTGAACAACATGTTCTTAGTCAGGAGAAAAGGCACTTCCCATCAAGTATAGAAAATGGACAGAAAACAGAATAAAGTAATAAACAAGATGAGGAATTAATGAGCGTAGAAATGTGTAAATATGTTTTTAGTAAAGCAACATTTCATCGGTTTTTGTGTAGTTTCCTTTCATTAAGAAAACCAATTACTAGTGGAGACATTTTGAGGAGTATTTAGTGTAATGCCCCATTTCAGAATAATATGTAATTATTATCATTAATGCATTAATATGTTCATCACGGCTGGGAGAGGTGGAGCTATTTTGTAGCTACTAATCTAAATATGTAAAGTAACTAAGCTGTCTAAGTAAAATAGAATAGAATAGAATATAATTAAAATAAACATTAAAACGTTAAAAAATATACATATTGTCAGTAGAAAATACATATATTCAGACGAGTACACACTATGAAATATACAGAATACATTATATCACTAATATACCAATCTGCTTAAGGGACAGAATCATATAAACATTGTGTACGATATGCATTTAAAAATATACACGGTAGCTTTTAATTAAAAATAAAATATATCCTGTGAGAAAGTGGAAATATAAGTAACATTTTGGAGTAAATGTACTTCATATCATCCCATCACTGCATTTATCTAGTTAAAAAACACATTAGGAAAGCAGTTAATAATAATAATAATGCATTTTTATAAAAACACATTTCAAACCTATTAATTACAGATTAAAAGCAGTTCTGAAGAGGTGAGTTTGTGTGTAGCATTTCTCACAGGCTGTAATGTGGTCGGGCAGCAGGTGGTTTATCTGTGAGGATCTTTCACCTCTTCCTCACCTCTCCTCCTCCTACTCTTCCTCCTCCTCTTCCTCCCACGCAGACCTTCACCCACTAGAGTGAAACTGAAACAGAGAGAGGAGACGCTGCTTCTTCATCACTGAGAGGAAGAGGAACTGAGAGAGAGGATCGGAGAGAGGAGCGTCTTGGACAGAGAGGTGAGGAGATCTGATATGTAGTCGCCTTAATGGACGTCTGTCTTTAGATAAACCTGAGGGGAAGTTGTGTGAGATTGTAAACTTTGATCATCTCCTCTTTCTGCAGGGTGGAAAGACAGAAAGGATCAACCTCCTCATGACGACTTGAACTCAACTGAAGCAGAAAAACAGGGTATTTGGAGTTCTCTATTTATTGTGCAGCAAGTTTCAGGAAGCTGATGGATTATATCATAAGAGTATACATCTATCCATCTATCTATCTATCTATCTATCTATCCATCTATCTCTCTATCCATCTATCTCTCTATCCATCTATCCCTCTATATCCAACTATCTATCTATCTATCTATCTATCCATCTATCTATCTATCTATCTATCTATCTATCTATCCCTCCATCTATCCATCTATCCATCTATCTCTCTATCTATCTATCCATCCATCTATCTATCTATCTATCTATCTATCCATCCATCCATACATCCATCCATCTATCCATCATCTATCTATTCATCTATCTATCTATCTATCTCTCTATCCATATCCATCTATCTATCCATCTATCCATCTATATATCCATCTATCTATCTATCTATCTATCTATCTATCTATCCATCTATCTATCTATCTATCTATCTATCTATCTCTCTATCTATCTATCTATCTCTCTATCCATCTCTCTATCTATCCATCCATCTATCTATCTATCTATCTATCCATCCATCTATCTCTCTATCTATCTATCTATCTATCTATCTATCTATCTATCTATCTATCTATCTATCTATCTATCTATCTATCTATCTATCTATCTATCCATCTATCTATCTATCTATCTATCTCTCTTCTATCCATCTATCTATCTATCCATCTATCTATCTATCTCTCTCTCTATCCATCATGACTTCCTGGGATGTACATTTAGACTTCCAATTAAAGGGATAATTAAGAAATGTAGCATTGCATTTCCATAAAGGGGGGGATGTGTGCGATGGAGATGTAAAAACATAGTTAAAGCAGCAGTGTGCGAAATATCTTTCTAAGAAATCTCCCACTCGCTCCAATGAACTGAGATTCTTGTAGGCGTGTAAATTGACATGTGATTAACATACTCAGGTCTGATTGGATAGCTAGCCTACTTGAAGTAATTTCTTCAGCAATTTTGTCTTTCTCTCCTTGAATTCCTGTAGCTTGTTGAAGTTACATCACAGAGATTTGGGAAGTTGTTGGCAGCTCGTTTTTTGAAAAACTGTACCGTAGCGTTGGTTGACACTTTGCACAGATGTGCAGTTCTCCTCTGGGATATTAGCTAACCTCAGTTGTAGTCTGGAAAATGTTAACGAAGCCTTGAGTGAATGAGAAAACAATTATACCTATTGTATCCAGTCTGGACAGGTGGAAAAACTGGGGGTGGTTTAAAACACAATTCTAATCAAATTTCATCAAATGGGTCAAAGTGTCTTTTGTGTCACTTGCGTTGTTTTGAGACATACCAAAAATAAGGTCAAATCCAGTCAGCAAAATATGGAAGAATGTTTGTGAATTCATCGTGATTTTACGTTGTGATTTTATGATGTGATTGTTTATAAAATGCGCAAGCCACGCCCACTTCCGTTTTTTGGTAAACTTCCCCGACATGCTACGCATATGAGATCCAAAGTGTGGAGATGAACCAAAAAGCCTCCAAAAACGTACAGGATTACCTTCATATCTTCCGTTCAAAACGTTTTACAATGCTAGCCAGCAGTTAAAACACAACGCAAGATTTGCTCTCGTTTTGTAACCATTACATTTCATTACATTACATTTAGCTGACGCTTTTATCCAAAGCGACTTACAATAAGTGCATTCGACCAAGAAGATATAAACTTGAAGAAAACAGAATCATAAAGTACATCAGGTTTCATAGAGCCAAACATTTCAAGTGCTACTCAACTGGCTTTAGATAAGCCAGTCCTTTGTTAGTATATAAGTGCTTTGTTAGTCATTCTTTGTTAGTAACCAGCCTCACTATTTGATGCTTTGGGTTGCAGTGAAGCACCACTTCAACATCTAGGCTACGCACCCTATCTTATTCCTGATAAGGCGACATTGAGAACAACAAGTCTGGGTTGAAGTCAGCGGGAGGAGGGCTAGCTACGGTTAGCGGTTAGCAGCCGAAGCAAGTTCAATAGAGTTGCAATATAATAACAATAATAATAATAATAGCTTGGATTTATATAGCGCCTTTCAAGGGACCCAAGGTCGCTTTACAAGTAATAGGGCAAAAACAAACATAACAAAACAAAAGTCAGACAGACAAAACAACAGATCGATTTAGGGGCCGAAAGCCTTGGTGAACAGATGGGACTTGAGGGCCCTTTTGAAGGCGTCCAGTGTGGGGATGTTGCGAATCTCCGCAGGGAGAGCGTTCCAGAGGGGGGGGGGCTGCCACACTGAAGGCTCTATCCCCTAAGGTTCGCAGTTTGGTGCGGGGGGTGGTAAGCAGGCCAGAGTCTGAGGACCGCAGGTTCCTGGGTGGAGCATGTGGGTGAAGGATGTCCGATAGGTACTGGGGGGCAAGGGCATGGAGGGACTTGTAGGTGAGGAGGAGGACTTTGTAGGATATGCGGGACTTGACCGGCAACCA
This sequence comes from Gymnodraco acuticeps, assembly GCF_902827175.1. Classification (NCBI taxonomy): domain Eukaryota; kingdom Metazoa; phylum Chordata; class Actinopteri; order Perciformes; family Bathydraconidae; genus Gymnodraco; species Gymnodraco acuticeps. The sequence goes on from NW_022991621.1 coordinate 301,358, forward strand.
GTGTAGGTGGATGAGGGTGGGAGTGATGTGCTGCCACGGCTTTGTGTGCGTGAGTACCCTAGCAGCACAGTTTTGGACATACTGGAGCCTGTCCAGGGTTTTGTTGGGAACCCCGAACAGGACACCATTGCAGTAGTCCAAGCGGGTGGTGACAAACGCATGAACTAGGGTTTCGGCAACCGACTCCGAGAGTGACGGTCGGAGTCTGGCAATGTTCCTCAGGTGGTAAAAGGCTGATTTGGTCACAGATTTGACGTGGGAATATATGGTGTGCTCAATGCGTAGCGCATACTCTCTCCAGTACAGGTTAGCTCTGAGTGTTAGCGATGCTTGCTAATGTAAACACAGACCATATTACGTCCAAAACACGTCACGCATTTCCGATATAACGTCAAATCCGCAGCAAATCGGGATCAGCTCCGTTGTACCCCCGTTTTTAGAGATTTGGGTACGGAGGAAAAGAGAGAGGGTTTTATTTCCTCACACTTTGTGAGTTCCCCGACACACTGGGGACACATGTGTATAAAAGACATCAAAAAGTGCATTTTGCATGATAGGAGATCTTTAACAGCATAAGAAATATACAAAAAGGTCATTATGATCTGTTTAAATTCCCATCAAGGAACATTTTACAGACGGTATTAAAGTAGAAAAATAACATTTTGCACATTATGAAATGTGGAATTTCCGCAGTATTGGTTTCTTCTATTAAATATCTATCGTGACATATAACGTGAATTTGTGGACGGTAGCTTGATGTCTGGATTTGACTTTGATGGACTTGTCGTGGACTGCGAAAGGTTGGCTGTTCACTGTGCATGTGTGTGTTTGTGTGTTTGTGTGTGCGTGTATGTGTGTGTGTGCGTGCGTGCGTGCGTGCGTGTGTGTGTATGCGTGCGTGCGTGTGTAAGGTCAGGTCTTTTCATGTCCGTCTGCTAAAGAGAGAGGGCTCAGCGACGCTCTGTCTTTGTGTCTCTCGGATCCGTCCGGACTCTTTATTCTTTGAGAAGTTTCTCTGGATTGTTGGACACCATGAGTGGTGAGTAACTCACATTAGAGGGACATTATTTCATCTGATTATGTAGAGAAAACGTAATATTAGACTTTAGGACAGAGGAACTGATACTTCATTGAGACATTTTTCACATTATAGTATGGAGGTGTCGCAATAAAGCAGAATTCACGATAGCCGTGATATTAAAATATGAAATAGAGACATCATGTTAGTAATAGACATATTATTACACCGTGTAATTGCTGTTTTGGTTTGTTTTCATTCGTTTATAATAACAGACTCTTTCCACACTTTGTTAAATCCATATTTCTAGTGTAATTAATAAGCCAAAAGAACACAAACAACACTTTTTGAATTATTTTGGCCATAATAGTCGTTTAGTGGAAATCTGATATTGTTACAGCTCTATTAAAGTACGTTTATAGCAGTATATAAGGTGTGCTGTTACACCTCTACCCTCTATGATTTCAGGAGGACACATCTTGTTGAAAAACAGATCATACTTTGTGCCAACACGATAGACAGTATTACAGAATTACAGATGTGTGAGAAGAGGTCTCTGCTCTCTGGGATATTTTAACACGTCGGTCTGAAGAGGCTTTCTGCTGAGGTGTGAGATGTTTGAGTTCAACTTTAAATCTCTGCTGGAGCTGCATGGGGATGTTTTTTTTGTATTTTTAAAAGCATGTCAGGGTTTTTTAAGCTTTCCATTACTGTGACAGACTCTCGTTACCGTGCTGTTTAAATGTTTATCACTGGTCTTTCGTGATTTACTGCTGGATGTTTGGGTCGTCGGGCAGAAGAGGACTGAGTGGTTTGAGCCGGAGTTCTTTGTACTGGAAGTAAGGTTTCTGCACTGGAGACACAAATAAAACTCATAATATACAGGTTTAATACAGGGAATATACAGGTAGATAGCAGTTGTCTAGCCATGCTGTGAATAGAAAAGATTATGGCATTTATAATATGGCATTTTCAAGTATTTTAAATGACTAGCTATCAGTCGTCAATGGTGGTTCATGGTCGGTGTTTGTACTGTACAATATAACCTTAAATCTTCTATCATGATAAAAGTACTTTCTTATCTTGATAACAATAGCTATCATTGTTTCAGGTGTTTTAAAATATTAAAATATATAATAACCAAATGGTAAAACCCGTTTTTGTTACTCCTGTGGGAATTGAATTCTTGACAAATGAAAAATATGTTGTCATTTTATTAAGAACTATAGCGCCAAATAAACAATGAACAACTGTAAGTGATATATATGAATAAACATAATATACAATAAATAAATAAAAGCCATTGTACAGCTAGTTTGATAAGCTATAACTTGGTGTTTAATTTGCTTTAAAGGTTTTGATTGAATAAAGAACATTCATTTATTAACGATGGACAACCATAGATATTTTGATATACAGTATTGTACAATTAAATAAATAACACTCATCCCTAATGCAGATTAAGGCTCTGGTTATTTATAAGTTATAATAGTTTAAATTAGTATTTAGTTTAAGCATGGCTGTGTTCTGTGTTTATGTTTAGCAGCTGATGTTTAATTCCTTCATTGTTAATCCATTGGTTTCTTGCCACTTAACATGCACACGCACGCACCACGCACGCACACACACACACACCATGTATACATCACTTCACCACCTCCATTATGTCCCCATAAGGGAGGCGAGTCCCCACACGTGACTGTGTAAACAGATGTAGGTCCCCACAAGGATAGTAATGCTAGAACTCACACATGCACACATGCACGCACGCACACACACACACACACACACACACACACACACACACACACACACACACACACACACACACACACACATACACACACATACCATGTGTACATCACTTCACCACCTCCATGATGTCCCCATAAGGGAGGCGAGTCCCCACACGTGACTGTGTAAACAGATTTAGGTCCCCACAAGGATAGTAATGCTAGACCTCACACACATGCACGCATGCACACGCACGCACGCACGCACACACACACACACACACACACATACCATGTATACATCACTTCACCACCTCCATGATGTCCCCATAAGGGAGGCGAGTCCCCACACGTGACTGTGTAAACAGATTTAGGTCCCCACAAGGATAGTAATGCTAGACCTCACACACATGCACGCATGCACACGCACGCACGCACGCACACACACACACACACACACACACATACCATGTATACATCACTTCACCACCTCCATGATGTCCCCATAAGGGAGGCGAGTCCCCACACGTGACTGTGTAAACAGATTTAGGTCCCCACAAGGATAGTAATGCTAGACCTCACACACATGCACGCATGCACACGCACGCACGCACGCACGCACACACACACACACACACACACACACACACACACACACACACACACAGAGAGACAGTGCTTCTGACATGGAGATATGTGACGGTCTTGGATCATTCGGGGTCCTCCGACAACAATAGGATGTATCGATAAACATCACAACAATAAGACAAAAGCAAATCAATAAACAACAACGACACAAACACGATAGATAAAGTCTGTGGAGTCTGTATGGTAAGTGTTTCACCCCGAGGGAGGAGTTCAGATATAAAGCAGTGGGAGCTCAGGGGGTTTATGGATTGTAACGGACAGGTGAAGAAGCTGGCTGTTTATTGTTTTATTGTTCTCTGAGGTCTGTTTGAGGTTGACTTTGTTGCTCATAGTTTTTAACAGCTCTTGTTGCATGATTGAGTAAAAAGAACTGTTTGTATTCAAGGTCACGCTGTGTAATTTAAAGTTTATCATGCTGTCTGTTGACATGAGCATTTGCCAGTTTGAGTGGTGGAAAAGGTGTCATTCATGTTTACATTGAGAAGAAATAAGACAATTCGACATCATGAAACGAGGTACTTGTGATACTTAGGTACTAATGTTAAATAATTTAAATATACATTTGTATCACTGTAGAAATTGTGTAATTTATGTTTATAACTGCTGATAATAGTCGCTTGATTTGTGGTGGACAATCAACAGACTAACAGGTTGAAGTAGAACTGCTTTTCTTTTAATTCCACTTAAAGGGGACCTATCATGCAAAATGCACTTTGTGATGTCTTGTATACATCAACATGTGTCCCCGGTGCGTCAGGGAACTCACGCAGCGTCAGAAAATAAAACCCTTTCTCTTTTCCTCCGTACCAAAGTCTTTTAAAAACGGGGGCACATCGAGCGGATCCAGATTCGCTGCCGATCTGACGTCAAATCGGCAGCGAACCCACAGAGAGGTATCAGAAACAATGCCTGACGTGTTTTGGACGTAATCTCGTCTTTGTTTACATTAGCAAGCCTCGCTAACACTCAGAGCTAACCTGTCCTGGAGAGCACAAGGGTGTTTCTCAATGTCGAGGACGCTTCCTTGGTAGCACATGTCTTCCGAGTCACTTGCTTCAGAAGTGAGGCAAGAATACTTCCTGGCATTCGGAAAACGAAGAGTGGAACAGGCGAGCAAGTGTGCAGGTGTGCGTCAGATGAGAGGCCCCGCCTTACATTTTCCACCACAGATTTGGGGAAATTGGTCCGTGTGCAAAACATTGTGGGGATTTTAAGACCGCGGAGTCTACACATGTGCAGCCTCGAAATTTCTCGCTACGAAGTACGCCGGGCTCGGTAGAATTCCAAGTATGCTGGAAATTGGAACAGTCCTTCGGCGGCACTTGATGACGTAGTATGCTTGAAATAGTGGCTCTGGAGCAGCTTTACTCGACTTTGAGAAACACCCCATGTGTTTAATAGCAGGAAATTAAAAAAGGAACTCACCTTGTGATAAACCCGCAAGAGAAAAAGCATTTGAGCTCCATACTGTTTCAGAGATACTCCTTGATGTGGTTTAGAACAGGATGGCGTTTTATCACAGCAGAATTTAACTTTATCTCCGATAGAATTCTGATCAGGCATTAGCTCCGCCTCCTCTTTTTTTTTTTTCAAGCTAAGGACCCAAAATCCGTGTTTCTCTAACAGGGCTGGAAAAGAGGGGTTTGAGCAGTTTGAGGCATGGCTACAACGGGGGAACTGTTTGGTATTTGAAGCAAAACACTTCACAGACATGTTTTGTGTATGGCCCTACAATATATGTTTCCAATATAACATGATAGGTCCACTTTAATTAAGAAATCATAGTAATCGTCAACATTATTAACGTGATATCTTTACAATGCTTACTTGTTAAAGAATAATGCAATATATTTCAAATGCAATGATATAAAACAAAACCTCAACAATTCCTAACCTTTGAATGTTGTCTGATTGTATAGAAGTCTATGAGAAAATTAGCCTAGTTCTCACTTGATTTATTACCCTGGTAAACATTTGACCAATGAGTTTATGATCTCAATCCCTAGTTTCAAATCTTCCTCAATTCATTTAGTGAACTATTGTCCCATTCTTTGGTTAAATAGACGATAAAGCAGCATATGCTTTCTGTCATGGCTACTTCTGATTGACAAGTTGCTACCCTGGTGTTGTCATGTTACTGTAGGTTGAAGTGTTTCAGCTATAACCCTTTTGAGTTGTTCAGTTCATGAAAGTTAATTGCAACATTTTGGGGGTTGGTTGTACTTTGCTCAACCTTATTGTGGTCCTTTTGGTAAGGCTGAAAACCAAGATGGAGACAACCAAAATGACAAACTCAAGGCTTAAAACCGTTGTCCACAAATCTATAGATGCCACTTCTAACGTACAGTCCCAATAGATTTGATTATTTCAAACACAGCTGCCCTTTTGATGCGACTTTCCCTCCTGTTTCCACTCAACAATCTTCCATCTGTTTTTGGTTTTGGAGCGGATGCTTTCTGTTGGACATTATCAATGAGTTGTCCAAATTCAGTTAACGCTACATTGCCTAAGATTGAACATGTGAAAAACGAAATATGTGACCCATTATCTCTCTCTTTCATCCTCCGCTCCCTGCCAATAGTTTCCCACGAGACCTGCCTCCTGGACCAGGTGCTGGAGCTGATTATGAGCGAGAAGCCCCCCAACAGTGCCAGTCTTTTCCTGAACGAGGACACGGACAAACCCCCGCTCCCCGAGAGAGGAGACCTGAGGAGACGCCTCCGCAGAGCCATGGAGAAGAGAGGCAGCAGCGTGAAGGAGAAGATGAGCTCCATCAACAGGGACAACGTAAAGGGTTTCCTCAAGAGGAACCTGTTCGTCCTGTTCACTGTGGCCGCCGTCGCTCTGGGTGAGTTCAGATGGGACGAGGACGTAATCTGTGTTCAACGGATTGTGTGTGCAGGGCTGGGGGATAATATGACACAACATGTTGGTTATAACGTGATTGTATTACATTGGTTCTTTAGCATCAATGAAACACTTTTTGAAAAGTATTTCATTGTGTTTTCTGATGTTTTTTTGCAAACAGCTGACATTACATTTACAAAACTTCTTGATATGAATGCACATCCCTTGATCAGAGCGTCCTTAGTTAATCTAAAGAGACTCTATTACCTTTTTAGGGGATTTCCCCTCCCTGTAGTGAGTTATATAGGTTTGTTGTGCATGTAAATCAGGGGTGTCAAACTCAATTTCATCGCGGGCCACATCAGCATTATAGTTGCACTCAAAGGGCCGGTTGTAACTTTAAGACTATATAAAAATACATATATAAATATTTAATATATATAAAATAATGTATTATGACATGATTGCCTCTGCATTGGATTATTATCGGATAGGGTAATAACTTCATAATTAACTACGTCTGAAAGCAGATGTCTAGGGCAAATAATTGCAAGTCTCTGCAGTAACATTAAAAGTAACATTTTGAAAAAAAAATCTAATTCTGAGAAAAAAAATCCATATTTTGAAGAAAAAAATTCAAATTCTGAGAAAGTCAAATTTGAGATGCATTGTGGGACATGTAGTTTATGGGCAACGTGCTTCTGTAAAGTAGTATGTAACCGTATAATGAACATATTATATTATTTGCAAGCTCTTGTGGGGCCACAGAAAATGAAGTCGCGGGCCGGATTTGGCCCCCGGGCCTTGAGTTTGACACCCCTGGTGTAAATGGTCTGCAAAGGCTAAATTCCCACTGCCTCCATTGGACTTGTTTATTTACTTCTGTTAGTGACATCACTATGTACAGCCATTGTACGAAATAGGCAGTAGGGCGGGAAATCTCTAAGCAGACTGGGCTCTGGTTTCAGACAGAGGGTGAAAAGAGGTGCTGCAGCACAGGCAGTATGAGAACAATAAAGAGTTTTTTGAACATTAAAGCATGGAGACATGCAGATATGAACCTAATAATGAGCAGAATATGGCCCCTTTAATTATATTGTATGTAACCGTATGTAACACTATCCGTGGGGTCTAGGACTTAGTGGGATTTCATTTGCAAACAACTAGGCTGTAGCTATTGTGCATATGACAATACCATCTTTAAATCTTTAGCACAGTCCAGTATGTTCTGAAAATAACAACCATTTAAAACCAGGAAAGGTACAAAATCAATATATTGCTCCGCCCCTTTTTGTACGTTTAATGCTTTTATGTGGTTTCCTTCAGGTGTACTCTTGGGATTCGCTCTTCGCCCCCACAACCTGACCCTGAAGGAGATCAAGTACTTCTCGTTCCCCGGGGAGCTGCTGATGAGGATGCTGAAGATGCTGGTGCTGCCTCTCATCGTCTCCAGTCTGGTCACAGGTCGGTTTTAAATTCACAAAAACACCTTGATAACAGAATCCAAACCTGCAGGATTATTTTCCGTTTTCTTTTTTTTATTACTGCCAAATTCTATTCCTTATTCTATTCCATTCTATTTCTATGTAAATACTGCTACTGTATATTATTTTTTATATTTTTTAATGTTATTATAGTTCTCTATCTGTGTTTTTTAATTTTAGTTTTAGTTGTATGTATGCACCATGACATCAAGTCAAATTCCTCGTATGTGTCAACCTACCTGGTAATAAACTATGATTCTGATTCTCAAATGTATTTCCTTCTGCCTCAGGTATTTCCTCTCTGGACAGCAAGGCCTCAGGTAAGATGGGGATGCGAGCGGTGGCCTACTACATGGTGACCACTCTGATCGCGGTGTTCATCGGCATCGTCATCGTGGTCATTATCCAGCCGGGGAGAGGCAACCGGGACAGTCCTGTGTCCAAGAGCGGGAACATCGAGCCGATCCAGGCCACGGACGCCTTCCTGGATCTCATCAGGTAACAGGAAGTAGACTGAACGTGTTATCATCAGTTTTGAGCCACAGCTTGGCATCGTTTTACGTGTTGTTAAATGCCCAGCGTCAGATAAGAAGGCACCAATACCAATCTCTCGTACAGAGACTAGTTTTCATTCTCATATATAACTCTCAACAAGAACATTTGTGTATTTCCCCAAATGTTGTACTTAATAATAATATGAAATCGTATTTATATAGCGCTTTTCCCAGTGCTCAAAGACGCAGGCTACGCGTCCACTAACACCCACGATTATCACATGATTGACAAGTCAAAAGTCAATTGAAACAATTAAAATAAAACAATTATATTTGGATACTTAGATTCTTAGTTGTTTTTGTTTCCTATAAAGAATCAATTTAACTGAATCTGAGTAGACGTACAGATGATGGTTCAACTGTTTTAAAGGGAGGCATTGGTGGCGCTTAATATAAATATTGAAGTATTACAAAATGTATTATATTGTTTTATAGAAATATGAGCACAAATATAATGTTTTCCTTTTTATCCCCAGGAACATGTTCCCTCCAAATCTGGTAGAGGCTTGTTTCCTTCAGGTGAGGCTTTCCCATCATTTAACCTATTTTATTTACATTTTCAGACACAGTAAACGCATATATTTAATATTACAACACAACACCTATCATTCATCTAAACCAGGGGGGTCAAACTCAAATACACAGTGGGCCAAAATAAAAAAAAGGGTACTAGTGGAGGGCCGGACTGGTTCAATGTGTATTGCAGAACTTATTGAAATGAACTTATTGCACATATTAAACCTGGAACTAACAAAGCTTAAATTATTGCCTATAAAAACATTAAACATTAAATAATCAGTTGCATTCATTTCTTATGGCTCTATCTGCAGCTTAGAGTCATTTATTATGATTACATTTTCCCACAGGCCAACAACAGCTTCAACAAAACTATTCCCCTCAAAGAGAAAACCAAACATGCCCTGTTGTCCTGAGAGAAAGTGCAGAAGGAAGCATCCATTAAACCCAGTGTGCTGCTCTGTGATGCTAGCTCAGATACTTGGCATCTCATCTTGGGTGCAAGGTCATCAATGTTTGGGCTCAGGCTCTGAGCTGAGGAGACCCTCAGGATGGAGTGAAGGTGCGCGTGCAATATACCGGCGGGCCAGATCTAATAGGAATGACAAATTATCCTGCGGGCCGAAATTAAATCCACCAAGGGCCTGATTTGGCCCCCGGGCCTTGAGTTTGACATGTGTGATTTAAACCAACCACAAAGGGAAGATAAAAAACCGACATTATTTCACTTATATTTGACTGACATTTTAACTGTTTAATTGCCCTCTCCTTCAGTATAAAACAGTGTATAAGAAGACGGTGCACATCAGGAACGTGACGGTGTCTCTGAACCTCACCGAGTCTCTGAACTTCACGGAGTCGGACCTGAACGTGAATCTCAGCCGGGTTCTGCACACAATTCAGGTGGGCTATTAATTAACATACATATAATGCATTATAATCTGCTTATTGCACTGTATATTCATAGCTATGAGCACTGAAACATGTGTATAATGCTGTATAACAATAATTACAACAATTATAAAATATTACACACCAACTTAAAAGGTCAAGTATCATACAACCTTGCAAGGATCATAGTGTATTTTAATTATAAGCTTTTTGAAACATATTATAATCACTGGTAAAATGCATTATAATGTATAAGGGGAAATTAACGTAACATTTTGTGTGTAAAGATTTAATGGGCTTGTAATTTTGGAGAAACCGGCTCGAGTGCGCTAGAATTTGAAAATACACAACCGGACAAAATCTGCCTCTTCCTTCAGACTTCCTTACAGAGCCCCTCCTCCAACACACACGAACGCGCACGACAGCTAGTTTCTATGTGAACATTATGAGATGGACAGCCAGAGAGAATACATGAAAAACAGTTATGAAATACTATATGACAAAACAAGAATACAGTTTAAGTGATTTGTAAAATATCCATAAAGAAAAATCTTCATCTGGGTGTTGAGAGATGTATCCATAGGTCTCTTAATGTTGCTCTCAAAGTGCACCAGATTGATGCTTTTAACTTCAATATTTAAAAAAAAAAATCTTCCCGGGTGAGCATGCCCCCGGACCCAGAGGAGGTGAGGACCCCCTTAGAGGAGGTGAGGACCCCCCTAGAGGAGGTTAGGTCCACGGTGTTTACATGCTTATTTATACAATATGTGTGCTTATGCTAACATTATAAGACAAAAGTTGGTTCCGTGTTGTGTGTAGTGAGAACGCGCTAGAGTGAGGCCAAAGCTCGCTTTGGGCCCCCAAAAGTCTAGGGCCGGCCCTGCCACCTTTAACTTAAAGCAAACCATTATAACTTAGAGTATCACCATTCAGGTGGGTGACCCCTCCTCTGAAAACACATCAGATAAGTGGAAACATAGTAAAAAGTCAGACTTCAGCGGGATTCCTATCCTCTGCATTATGGTCTGCTTACAGCACTGTATAATTGTGGTTGTAAGCACTCATGTGTTACAGTATTAGAATAAGCATCATTATTAATCACTGACTTTTGTGTTGGAACGATCATAGTATTTCTGTGATTTATTAGGAATTATGATAATAAATTAGACATAATGGCGCTTTTCCACTGCAGGACCTCGCACGGCTTAGGCCTTGGTAGGCCAGGCTCACTTTATGCTGCGTTTCCATTACAGTTTAGGAACAGGGGCAGTAACTATAGTAACGCAGTGTAGGCGGGGCGATCGGCTGTTCGACGGGCGGAGCGACGCTGCATAAAACTGCCGTGATGTCATCTTCAATGCGAACAACAAAACCAAAACATCAGCCGTTAGCTGGTCCCCGGCTTGAGCTTCAGTCTCAGGATCCATGTGTCTGTGATCCTCTCCAGAATGGAAGTAGTCATCACATACAGAGCATCAACTAGTTCCTGAACAGTGTCCTTCACATGCTGATATCCAAGAGAGGGAGTTACACAGTCACAAGATGGAGGAGTAGAAAGCAGTATTCAATGTTTACTTCAGATTAGCTCCACGTCAGAAATGAGCATGCTTGATGTCTCTCTCCATAGAGGCTGAATCATCATGTTAATCACATAGCTATCATCTGCCTCAAACAGTCCTGATGCTCTTCTAGGTAATCACACATCCTGTCATGTTCACAGCTACAGTTGATACCTTTGTTAGCATGTTGCTCTCAGATTGGAAGAGGACATTCACTATTTTCCGTACATGAATGAACGTAAGTAAGTTAAGGATGTTTACCCTTGCATATTAAACACAAAATGTTGCTCGTGTTTCCTCCTTCGTGTTTCCTCGTGCAGGAGACGGTGGTGGAGACGGTGCCGATGTCCGGCTCCTCCAGTGGAGTGAACGCTCTGGGTCTGGTGGTGTTCTCCATGTGCTTCGGGCTGGTGATCGGCAGCATGAAGCAGCAGGGCCAGGCTCTCAGGGACTTCTTCACCTGTCTGAACGAAGCCATCATGAGGCTGGTGTCCATCATCATCTGGTCAGTGAACACTCCTGAAGCTCGGGATACTTTAGTATTCAAGTTAAATATGCAGTTTCAAGTTTCGACTAAACTTCTTTACTCAAGTCAAAGTAAAGAGGCTTTGAAGTGTACTTCAGTAAAAAGTACCCATAACTAGCAGCTGTTTTAAAGAGTACCTGACCTCCCTTTATATTAATAGAACAATAATGTCATTGTTAGCTAATGAATGTTTCCATGCTGAACAACGGCAACATGACAACGTTTCCATTGGTCCCTCTTCTTTAGAGAAGACCAGGAAATGATGGATACACGGATCGTGTTCAAATCAATAGGCACGCAATGACTCTAAAGAATAATGATCACGCATCAAACACACATTCAGACTAAAGGAACCAGCTGTTTGGAAAATGAGAGAAGTACAAAGTACAGGTATTTGAGTTCAACATGTAAGAAGTAGAAAGTACAGGTATTTGTGTTCAACATGTAAGAAGTAGAAAGTACAGGTATTTGAGTTCAACATGTGAGAAGTAGAAAGTACAGGTATTTGAGTTCAACATGTAAGAAGTAGAAAGTACAGGTATTTGAGTTCAACATGTAAGAAGTAGAAAGTACAGGTATTTGGGTTAGAAATGTAAAAATAAGCAGTGGAGTAAAGTACTGATACCAGTAACAAAGTATTTGTACTCTACTACTTCCCACCTCTGCCACGAAGATAAAAAGTCTGTAAACTCTGACTATCATCCTCTGATCCCTCAGGTACGCTCCGGTCGGCATCATGTTCCTGATTTCGGGGAAGATCGTGGAGATGAAGGACCTGGCGGAGATGGGGGGGCAGCTGGGGATGTACACCGTGTCCGTCATCGTGGGTCTGCTCATCCACGGCCTCTTCGTTCTGCCGCTGCTCTACTTCCTGGTGACGAGGAAGAACCCCTACGTCTTCATCGGAGGGATTCTGCAGGCGCTCATCACCGCTCTGGGAACATCGTCCAGGTGAGACACCGCCTAACTTAAAGGTCCCCTGTTATACTGTTTTTCCTCAATATATCACAGGTCTCATATATATACAGAGCCTGTCTCTGATTGGCTGAAACACCAAACAGATCATTGCAGCATTACCCATAATCCCCTCTGTTTCAGCCCTATTTCCAAAGTGCTGATTCTCTGTCTGTTACTTTAGATGAAAATAAGGAGCCCCTCCCCACGCCCCTCTGAGAGAGATTTGGTTACAAAGAACTCAATGTGCTCTAGGAGGAGATTCAGGTGATAAGGGGGGGGGGGGGGGGTTACCTTGGTTGCTGATTGGCTAATGGTTACACAAGACAAAACATCGTTATGACATCACAAAGTGGCCAAAATCTGATCAGCTCATTTCAGACAGGTTTTTATAGAAATTGATCAAAAAGAGAGAGAATCTTTGTTCCTGAAACTTTCAGAGTCTCTTTCCACAGAGGGGACACATGTTGATGTAGAAGAGACATGAAGAAGAGGGGACACATGTTGATGTAGAAGAGACATGAAGAAGAGGGGACACATGTTGATGTAGAAGAGACATGAAGAAGAGGGGACACATGTTGATGTAGAAGAGACATGAAGAAGAGGGGACACATGTTGATGTAGAAGAGACATGAAGAAGAGGGGACACATGTTGATGTAGAAGAGACATGAAGAAGAGGGGACACATGTTGATGTAGAAGAGACATGAAGAAGAGGGGACACATGTTGATGTAGAAGAGACATGAAGAAGAGGGGACCACATGTTGATGAAGAAGAGACATGAAGAAGAGGGGACACATGTTTGATGTAGAAGAGACATGAAGAAGAGGGGACACATGTTGATGTGGAAGAGAATGAAGAAGAGGGGACACATGTTGATGTGGAAGAGACATGAAGAAGAGGGGACACATGTTGATGTAGAAGAGGACATGAAGAAGAGGGGACACATGTTGATGTAGAAGAGACATGAAGAAGAGGGGACACATGCTGATGTAGAAGAGACATGAGAAGAGGGGACCACATGTTTGATGTAGAAGAGACATGAAGAAGAGGGGACACATGTTGATGTAGAAGAGACATGAAGAAGAGGGGACACATGTTGATGTAGAAGAGACATGAAGAAGAGGGGACACATGTTGATGTAGAAGAGACATGAAGAAGAGGGGACACATGTTGATGTAGAAGAGACACATATATTAATCTAACTTTAATCATATTAATGTATACATTGTTTTATGTAGACAGAGAACTAAAATAAGAACACATCGGTGAATCCCCAAACGTAATGGGTACTTAGAGAAAAGAACAAATGGACATGAACCAAATATTGGAGGACATTTAATTTGTAAATCACTAATTGCATTGCTTAGAGGTTTTACATATCACAAAAGCTCATTTAACTCCATATTATAGTTTTAGGTTCTGCAACACAGATTCTGACTTGTGTGCAATTGCAGGGTTGCATTACAAAAATAAACTTGTCTTATTACCAGGGGTGCACATAACTTTGTTGCCCTGGTTCTCAAAGGAGCACCTGGAGATGTTGCTTGGTGCTCATCCTTAAAATGAAATAAACCGTAACTTTTGAGGGGTCTTGACTTTATTTGCCAGACACACGGCACTGAACACACATGCAGAGGTGAACACAGAACACACACACAGAGGTGAACACAAGACAACATTAGCACGACCAGTAATCCTACAAGCTGTCATCACTACCCTCCTGACTGTTCTCCTCACTGTCTTCCTCTCTGTCAGACATGGTACTTCTTTCTCTCTGGTTGAGTCTGCGATTAGCTGCTTGCATCCACAAGTCAACAGCTGGGTTTGGGTCGAAAGTCTCTGTTGTCATCTTAGAAAAGTGGATGTAATCAAATAAGTATGTGAACATAACCAATAACCTACCATAGCCAATAACAAATTAGTGTAACTTATTTTATTTATGTTGTTCATTCATATCTTATTTTACCTTAACATTTATTTATTTATGCATTTGTTTTTATCTCTCCAGTTTTAAAGGATGTTTTTGGTTACTGTCCTATAGTATACATTGGAATGATTTCAAACATGTTTATCCCAATAATTATAAAGGAGTGCCTTGGAAATATGTGTTTACATAAATTGTGACCAAACCGTTTGAACTTAGACTAAAGTGAACTATCTAAACACTCAGAGTCCTTTACCTCACTGAGCTGTAGTTATCAGCCTCTCTGTCTGACTGGAGAGGACTCTCCCTCCACGTTATTGTAGAAACATCTTCTTCTTATCTCCGTTAGAGCAGCTAGCACTAGATTATAATAAACAACAGCGCCGGAACCGGTGCGCCCTCCCTCGCTCCCTCGCTCACTCGCATTTTGGCTGTGAGCTGCGGGCGCCAGATAAGCCAACATCCCCCCTTTTCATCACTTACAGTGCCCATCGTACAGGGCAAATGAAACGTGTAACCGGGGTTGAAAAGGGTTGTTTACATTTACTTAATTGTGAATATCGTTACATCAAGGCCGAAAATTAGGATGAGCACCAACGGTCAAAAATATTTTTTCCCCTCCCAGCGCAGCGCCTCCACAGATCTGGCGCCCTCGGCGAACATCTATTACGCCAGGGCTACGGGCCGGCCCTGAGTTCATATCATAGGTTCATATGCAACTCGCAAATATATTTCTCTCTCTCTCTCTTCTCTTTTCTCTCTCCTCTCTTTTCTCTTCTCCCTTCTCTCTCTTCGCTCTCCCTCTCTCCCTCTCTCAATGTTGGTACGCAAATGCGCCTTTTTTCAAATGACACGGTGCTCTTTTGTTGGCGGAGGTGCGCATGCGCACCTGCGCACCAGTTATGTGCAGCCCAGCTTATTACCTATAAAATAACAGGACCTAAATCACAGTAACTTTGCCAGTATAGAATATATGATATAAACCGATGGAGAATAATGTGTTTTATGATATCTTTTTGGCGTCCTGCAGCTCTGCCACCCTGCCGATCACTTTCCGTTGTCTGGAGGAAAACAACCGTGTGGACAAACGAGTGACTCGCTTCGTCCTCCCCGTGGGCGCCACCATCAACATGGACGGCACCGCGCTGTACGAGGCGGTGGCGGCCATCTTTATCGCCCAGGTCAACGACATGGACCTCAACTTTGGGCAGATTCTCACCATCAGGTAACCATACCTTACTTGGGGTTTTTTCCCTTTACTGTAGTGTGGTATATCTTTTTAGATAGATAGATAGATGGATCGGTGATTGAATTGTGATCAGCTTGCAGATAATTGTGATCAGCTTGCAGATAATTGTGATCAGTTAGCAGCTAGTTTTAATAAGCTTGTAGATAATTGTGATCAGCTTGGACATAATTGTGATCAGCTTGTAGATAATTGACAAAACATTATTTTCCCTCGTGCTTCTATCCCTCCACTCCTCCCACCAGGAGTGCACATGTGCTTCTTGTGTGTTTTCCTGTCATTAAAATGTCTTCCCTCTCCTCAGCATCACGGCGACGGCTGCCAGCATCGGAGCAGCAGGCATCCCTCAGGCTGGACTGGTTACCATGGTGATCGTATTGACCTCGGTGGGACTGCCCACGGAGGACATAACTCTGATCATCGCCGTGGATTGGTTCCTGTGAGTTCCCACTAAATGTCAGCGTGGTAGGGATTGGTTCTGAGGGTCTGAAGCCTAAATGTCACCGTGAAGCTTCAGAGGGGTTATTGATGCATAATGCAGAGAGCCGGATTAGAAGAGCCTCAGTTTGGAGGCACGTAGCACCTAAATATGTTAGCGTTTATTGAAAAATGTCATAGCAATTGGACTTAACCTGACCAAAAGTACAATTAAACCCAATTATGTTGTAACGTAACCAATGTAAAACACTTTAGGGGTCGTATTTAAAAAAAAAATCTGATTATGAAATCATTTTAATTCAAAGAAAGTATTTTTTCTATCAGAGATTTAAAGTGTGTAAGTATACAACATGTTTGATACTCTGAGTGTCATGTGAGCATATTGAACACACACTTTGGCACTGATTCAATATTTGGAAAGGTAAATTATAGGCTTAATGTGCAATTTGAAATGTTTGTCGACAGATGGCAAGTAGTATGTTGTTGTCAGGCAAAGATGCATTTAATTAAAATAACTCTCAGTGGGAAGTGAACCCGCCTATGCTGATTGGACGCTGCTTTTGATAGAGTTAAGTGCACATTTTAATTTCAATTTGTACAAAGAAGTAAGTGTATATACTGCATGCTATCCATGTCATTCACAATTTGAACTTCAATTGACTCACACATTGTAAATAATGACCCACTTGTTGTGTAAAATACAACATCCTAAAGATGTTTGTGTCATGAAAAACTGTATCAAATAAAAAAAACAGGAATCAAAACAACATAACAGAAGGAAATAGACCCAAAAAAGTAAAAAGAATAGAAAAATGCAACTGTCATTATTTGTACCCATATTGCAAAAGAATAAAACAATAGTTTATCCGGTTAATTACGTCTAGGCCGGGAACAGTCCCCAAGCTTGCAAAGGTCTAAATATATTCAAGCAATAGCTCATGACAGGCCGTGGTATGCTCATTATATCACAGCTAAGGGGCGTGGTTCGGGCGAAGCGGAGGGTCGACAACCCCCTTAACTGTGATATAATGAGCATATACCACGGCCTGAAGTGAGCTATTGCTTTTATAAAACGGTTACCAAGTGTGGCAATATGAAAGAAAAATACACACTCTAATTTAATTATTTTTTATGAGTAAATAATGATGTCAAAATAAAATAATCCCTCCGTTGCCTTCTGCATGAAACATAGTGCGAGGTGGTTGCTATGCAACAACACTAACAGCTAGCGAACATATTAGACAGAGAGCGTTGATCCATTATTTGGCTATTTATTTACATTAATGTGTATGTTGCTGTTTATTGTGCAGCCACTGAAAACCTGTCCAGCATCAGTAGCATGCTTACGAGGTTACTTATAGGTTGAGGTTGTTCTAGGCTGTTGCTTGGCGTGGCGAGAATATTGCTTCACTTTCTCCGGTCCCCGAGATTGGGCTTCCAGCAGCTCTGGAGAGAGCTTTCGCACCTGTGGCCACTAACGCTCATCATGTCTCTGCTTTGTTTCAAGACCCGCATCAGAACGCTTTTGAATGGTGGCACTTCTCCAGTTGGTCTACCTGCTCTTCACGTAGCTCTGCATGTCGTCGTTTAGGTGCTCTCTGGAGATAGGCACTGCTCAATCCAGTCCTCCATAGTA
The DNA here is from genome assembly GCF_902827175.1 of Gymnodraco acuticeps. Classification (NCBI taxonomy): domain Eukaryota; kingdom Metazoa; phylum Chordata; class Actinopteri; order Perciformes; family Bathydraconidae; genus Gymnodraco; species Gymnodraco acuticeps. The sequence goes on from NW_022991621.1 coordinate 319,335, forward strand.
AGACCCCCCCCGGAGGTCCAAGTTAACTTAAATGTTTCCATCTTAAGCTTTGTTAGTTAGTTTCGGACGTAATGTAACAGCTGTAACGGTTGTAGCTTTTTCTCAGACGCGGAGGGATACTGACTTGTGAAAAGTAACTACAATTCTACCCGTGATATACGCTCATCACGGCTAAGAACCAATCAGATTGCTTGATTTGACTTGTCCGTTTTATAATACATTTTAAAGCATTTTTACATTATCATTTACATTTTAATCTGTGTATAAGGCAAGTTTATATAGCACCTTTCAACACAAGGCAATTCAAAGTGCTTTACAAAAATGAAAGACACTAAGAAATAGTGCGGCATAAACATATTATAAAATGGCATTTTAAAACACTCATTTAAAAGCAAAGATAATAACACATGAATAACACAGGTACATGAATCCAAGTTACAGTGCAGTGTGAGATATGAGATATGATTAGTTCAATTAAAAGCAGCGGCAAAAAGAAAAGTCTTCAGCCTGGATTTAAAAGTAGTCAGAGTTGCAGCGGACCTGCAGGTTTCTGGGAGTTTGCTCCAGATATTTGGAGCATAATGCAACCCAGTCTCACGGCATTTCGTGTTATTGTCACGAAATTAATTTAATCGTGTTCAATAACACGATTTTTGCATTTTTTTCGTGTCACAGAACGATTTTAAAAGTAATGTATTTCTATTGGTAGTATGTTTCGTGCCTGTACCACTTCTTTCTGTCCAGTCAGGTCTTGGAAGACCAGAAGCTGTGTGGTTCATAAAAACATTTTCTTACTCAATATCTTACCCTAACCCTATCCCTTTTATTTTAAATTGTATAATGTCACAGTTTTTTTGCCGTCTGTGAGGAAAATAAATGGCTCAAAGCCTCAGAATACTGAAATCTGTATTTTTTTAAATCTGTTTTTCCTTCTAATTTGTTATTATTTACATTGCTTTTAAAATCGTTCTGTGTGACACGAAAAAAATGGCAAAATTGTGTTGGTGAATCAATAGATTAATTTCGTGACTATAACACGAAATGCCGTGAGACTGTGTTGGCATAATAACTGAACTTCTCCATGTTTGGTTCTGACTCTGGGGACACAGAAAGCAGACCTGAAGACCTGGGAGATCTGGATGGTTCATCATTTAGCAGTAGATCATAAAGCAGATATACATCAACATTTTCCCTATCCGTACACATCCACTGTACATTTATCTTCTCCTGACCCCCTCTCTTTGTAGGGACCGCCTGCGCACCACCACCAACGTGCTGGGTGACTCTCTGGGTGCGGGGATCGTGGAGCATCTTTCCCGTAAAGAGCTGCAGAGTCAGGACGCCGAAGTGTGCAACTCTGTGATCGAGGAGAACGAGAAGCCCTACCAGCTCATCTGTCAGGAGAACGACTCACTCAACCACCGCAACAGTGAGACCACGATGTGAAGACAAGAGCTACAAGGGATTCATGCACCAAGTTTAGATCGAAGGTTGACGTGCAATGGTGCAGGATAGTCTTAAAGAAATAATAGTTCATGGTCTAATCTGCCAATGGCTTCGGGTTTGAAGTTATCAGTTCAGATGAAATCCTTTCTTCAAGTCTAAAAACAAAGTTCTCCAGGAAAGGAAATACAAATGACAGCCGGTTGGTTTGCTTGTTAGGAACGGTTTACACCATAATGCCTATAATAACATATCCCTTTGCCTGCAGTGCCAGTTATTTGGAGGTATTTAGCTATTTGATGACTGTTTTACATCAATTTCAGCAACACAGTTTTCACATAGTCCTTAAACGTCATCATGTTTTCAAAAATGTGCATCATTTACGATACAGTCAAAGCAGCATAAGCTCCTTACCAGTGTCAGTGTTTGAATAGGACTGTAGAGAAAACACCACCATTCGTAAATTAAGAGCGGATTTGAATATGCTTTTTGCATTGCATGACTTAACACAAACTCATTCTCACTACGACTACCTCTAGAATATGGAGCTTCAGTGCTACACGCAGAAATACTCAATGCAGAAAAACCAGCAGGATGTAAAATACTTCAGTCTTGTTTTTTTTAATATATTTTTTCTTATTTAAGTTTGCTTGCACAAGTTAACTGTACACTTTTGAATGTACTTGACTGTTAACAATGTTAAAGGTTGATGTGAAGGAGAGTTGATGCATTTATAGTGACTTGTGTTTTTCCACTCAGTGCGTTTATATTATACTAGTGTGTATTTCCTCGGTGCTATTGCTGTTTTTATCGGTAAATGACTGTTCTGCTTTACAGTAATTTACAGGAATACCTGCCAAAGTTAATTAGTAGAAATATCCAACAATGAATGTGCAAAACTTTCTTTTCTCTTAGGTAAAATGTCTTGTTTTTCTACTTAAAGTTTGATTTATCTGTAACTAGATGTCTTTTTCACTGATTTATAAAGTAATAACACCTGTAGTTTCAAGTCATTGAACCTTAGAGGACTTTTAGACACCTGTCCACCTGCCTGTTGTGTTTTTTGCTTTTTAATTCACATTAACATTTAATTTTGTTATATTTGGACTGGAATGATACATAGTATATATTGCAAGCTTATGATTGTTTGAGTTTGATTGTTGTGTGAAAAGGTACTGTGAAGACAGTTTGTGAACGCCCTGAGAAAGTTAATGCACAGTTGCTTTATGCCTTTTGGTGTTGATAGTTTTAGAGCGAATTGTAGTGTATTATTTTGAAAGTTAGATAGCATTTAAAGCTCCTCTTAATGTGTGTCACATGTAAGCTCACTAGAGATCTGTCTTTAGTTTTGAAGTTTGGTGTTATTTCAGTAACAAGCAAAAAAAATTTGACAAATAAATGGCTCAGGAATTGAACTGAAGTGCTTATTATTGTGTTTGTGGCTACCCCTGGTGGAGGATATGTCCAGAAGCTCAGAGACACTCTTGGGTCAAATTAAATATGGGAAAAATAGTTTGAATTGTAAAATAATTACATAAATTCACGTCAAAACTTTCTGCTGTTTTTGAAGAATCTTACGTTGCAAAGCTGTCTTTTGAAACGCTCACTTACTGATGAATTTCCAGAAAACCTAGTACCTAGTTTTCTTCATTCACATGTAGGAAAGAGTACTCAACTTTAAGTAAACAAGGGTTAAAAAAAAACCTTTTCTAATTTTCTTAATTCCAAGCAACAGTTGGTCTACACAGCCATGCATGTTAGCATTTACAAACAACAAATACAATGCTAAAAAATATAGGCTACTGTAAATAAACAGTAAGTAAAATGATTTAAAAAAATACTAAGTTTTGACTATAAGCACTAAAGTTAAACACAAAGTTGCCCACAGCTGTTATTAGTTTGACATAGGGCCTATGTCTTTTTGGCATTAACCCAACTATAGGCATGGAAATAACCAAAAATATACCCGATGACACTGCTAAATTAAACGTTAATTAATTATGGTTCCTCTTACACATGAGTGTTTCGTACCAAATTTCATTTCAATAGTTGTTGGATATTTCACACAGAAATAGTGCAATATCATGCGACATATTTTCACTTTTCCACACCTTAAAGTGTTTTTTAACCTGGCCACCAGATGCCTACAAAGTAATCTGCTCTTA
>NW_022991622.1:0-32988 GCF_902827175.1 Gymnodraco acuticeps
AATCAGGTGAGCGCGCTGCATTCAGAAATGATGTTTCAAATCCTCCGTGTTTAACTGCCTAGTAGTATCAGTCATAAAGTGTTACTTTATTCAGAATCAGAATATCTTTACTGGTCCCACAGAGGTGACGTTTACATTAGTTACAGCCAGCAAAGAGCCAAAGACAGCTTAGTGTTGATTAGGAAGCACGCATACACATCATAAAGCAGTAATCCTCCACATTAGAAAAGCTGGAAACAGTATTTTCTGACTATTGCTTCAATTAAATTAAATAATTGTCTACAGAATTGACTTTTCTGGTTGCTTATGTAAAACCTGTTATTTCTCTAAGAAGACGAACAGAACAAAGTCAAATGTCTCGTAGATGTTCATATTAGTGATTATTCTGATTCTTTAGATAAGTAGTTTAACAGCAACAGGGTGAGAATGAAAAACAGCACGGATTCACACAGGTTAGAGATTAATACAATTAAAGATACAATTACAATGATATACATTAAGTAGCTTTTAAAATAAGAAATGAATGAAATGAACATGTATACATATTTGGGTCATGTATACATATTATCATTTCACTTTCGTTTTACAAACATTTTCACACTTTTCTCAAACGTTTTTTCCATTTGAATTGAGCTGTATCTAAAGAGCCAAACGTGAGCGAAAGTACAAGAAGTCATACATATAAAAGTCGAAAGATATATATATATATAAAGAATAGACATACGGACAAACTAATGAATAAATATAATTTTTAAAAGGATAATTACTAAAAAATTATAATAATACAAAATGTTAAACAAATAAAATGACATTAAAAATAATAATAAATTAATAAAAAATTAATAAAATTAAATATATATACCATAGCGTCCTATCTGACCTCTGACCCCTTGTTAACGTTGCTCTCTGTCTCCAGGTGCCACTGTAAATGCTAAAGACCACGTTTGGTTGACCCCGCTGCACAGAGCGGCCGCTTCCAGGAATGAAGTAAGAAGTAACTCTTTCTCCTGTCGTTATGTTGCTGTCGTGTCAAATGATCAAATAATCATTTCAAACATATAGTCAGATACTCTGATTAACTTTGACTCTGTTAACTTGTATTTGTAGTCTTGTATATGGATCGACCGATATGGCTTTTTCAAGGCCGATACCGATTATTAGTAATCAAGGAGACCGATAACCGATGTTTGGAACCGATATACATTTGCAGTAAAATCAGAAAATCTTGGTGTCAAAATGTAGAATAACTTCTTTGAAATGCCTTTTTATGTTTAATGAACTTTTCAACATCTTAAAACTGGTTTCCTCTTTGTGACCCCGAGCAAATGAAGTATAAAATAAAAACGACTAAAACTTGTTCTGAACTTGTGATGTTTGAGTCTCACTCATTTAGTAGTCCCAGTTCAGCAGCACCAGATTGTGGTGCAGAAAGCAGAGTTGCTGCGAGGCTCCACTAGCAGCCGTCCCAGTCGTCACCGTTTCTCCGCTGCGAGACGCCATCAGAGCCAAAGTTGTATCGGCAATTTGATTTAAAAAAAGGCCGATACCGATAATCTGTAAAATGCGACCCCTAGTCTTGAATGTGTTTAACAGAGACGTATGTTAAGGGTTGATATTTCAGGAAGTGTAAAAGGTGGATTTGCAAATGGTTAAGGACGAGGTTTTTTTTTTCTGGTTTAATGATGAGCAGCTGTTTCCTCTCATGAATATACAGAGAGACTGTTCCTGCATTGAGATCCCTTTCTCTTGTGTATTGACTTTCTTTATTACTTTATTAAATATAACAAAAGACAAACAACAACATGTGTCCCCTCTTCTTCATGTCTCTTCTACATCAACATGTGTCCCCTCTTCTTCATGTCTCTTCTACATCAACATGTGTCCCCTCTTCTTCATGTCTCCTCTACATCAACATGTGTCCCCTCTTCTTCATGTCTCTTCTACATCAACATGTGTCCCCTCTTCTTCATGTCTCTTCTACATCAACATGTGTCTCCTCTTCTTCATGTCTCTTCTACATCAACATGTGTCCCTCTTCTTCATGTCTCTTCTACATCAACATGTGTCCCTCTTCTTCATGTCTCTTATACATCAACATGTGTCCCTCTCTTCTCCATGTCTCTTCTACATCAACATGTGTCCCCTCTCTTCATGTCTCTTCTACATCAACATGTGTCCCCTCTTCTTCATGTCTCTTCTACATCAACATGTGTCCCTCTTCTTCATGTCTCTTCTACATCAACATGTGTCCCCTCTTCTTCATGTCTCTTCTACATCAACATGTGTCACCTCTTCTTCATGTCTCTTCTACATCAACACGTGTCCCCTCTTCTTCATGTCTCTTCTACATCAACATGTGTCCCCTCTTCTTCATGTCTCTTCTACATCAACATGTGTCCCCTCTTCTTCATGTCTCTTCTACATCAACATGTTGTCCCCTCTTCTTCATGTCTCTTCTACATCAACACGTGTCCCCTCTTCTTCATGTCTCTTCTACATCAACATGTGTCCCCTCTTCTTCATGTCTCTTCTACATCAACATGTGTCCCCTCTTCTTCATGTCTCTTCTACATCAAAATGTGTCCCCCTCTTCTTCATGTCTCTTCTTCATCAACATGTGTCCCCCTCTTCTCTCATGTCTCTTCTACATCAAACATGTGTCCCTCTTCTTCATGTCTCTTCTACATCAACATGTGTCCGCTCTTCTTCAATGTCTCTTCTACATCAACATGTGTCCCATCTTCTTCATGTCCTCTTCTTCATCAACATGTAGTCCCCTCTTCTTCATGTCCTCTTCTACCATCAAACATGTGTCCCCCTCTTCTTCATGTCTCTGTCTACTATCAACATGTGTCCCCCTCTTCTTCATGTCTCTTCTTCATCAACATGTGTCCCCTCTTCTTCATGTCTCTTCTACATCAACATGTGTCCCCTCTTCTTCATGTCTCTTCTACACAACATGTGTCCCCTCTTCTTCATGTCTCCTTCTACATCAACATGTGTCCCCTCTGCTTCATGTCTCTTCTACGTCAACATGTGTCCCCTCTTCTTCATGTCTCTTCTACATCAACATGTGTCCCCTCTTCTTCATGTCTCTTCTACATCAACATGTGTCCCCTCTTCTTCATGTCTCTTCTACATCAACATGTGTCCCCTCTTCTTCATGTCTCTTCTACATCAACATGTGTCCCCTCTGGTGTAAAGAGACTCTGAAAGTTTCAGGAACAAAGATTCTCTCTCTTTTTGATCCATTTCTATAAAAACCTGTCTGAAAATGAGCTGATCAGATTTTGGCCACTTTGTGATGTCATAACAATGTTTTGTCTTGTGTAACCATTAGCCAATCAGCAACCAAGGTAACCCCGCCCCCCCCCCTTATCACCTGAATCTCCTCCTAGAACAGGGCTGAAACAGTGGGGATTATGGGTAATGCTGCAATGATCTGTTTGGTGTTTCAGCCAATCAGAGACAGGCTCTGGATATATCTGAGACCGGTGATATATTGATGAAAAACTGTATAATAGGTGACCTTTAACCTCCTGCTGCTCTCTTCCTGTTTCCCAGAGGGCCGTTGGGCTGCTGCTGCGTCGCGGTGCCGAGGCGACGGCGCGAGATAAGTTCTGGCAGACTCCGCTGCACGTGGCGGCCGCGAACCGCTCGACGCGCTGCGCTGAGGCGCTGCTCGCTACGCTCAGCAACCTCAACATGGCCGACAGATACGGGAGGACGCCGCTGCACCACGCCGCGCAGAGCGGGTTCATGGAGGTCAGGAAACACATAAACACTATTTCAATCTAACAGGATGAGTGAGGGTAAAATTACATTCAAGATTTCATAACACCAAGGAATTAATTGGCAACAAAATTGGACCAGTTCACCTTCATCCCCACTCATCTTTTCAAAACAAACAAACACTGACCAGACCTCCCCTTCACATCAATGATGAGACCCTCTGTTTCCTGTAGGTATTGAACTGCTCTTTTCACTGCACTGTTAGTGTACAGTTGTATTATTATTGTGCTGCTGTGTTTATTGTATTGTTGTAACTCTGACTAGGGCTGCTCGATTATGCCAAAAATCATAATCTCAATTATGTGGGTCAATAATTGATATCACGATTATTAAAAACGTTTATCCATTTACTTTGAAAACATCCATTTATTGAAGAAAAAATAATGTAAACAGTATGTTTTTAACAGTTGATTACCCTGAACTTTAAGTAGAATTCAACTGAAAAACCTTTAAAAAAATTAAATTAAATGAATAAATAAAAATAATTGCGATTAAAATACGATTAATTGAGCAGCCCTAACTCTTCCTTCTGGATAAATACAGTTCTATCTTATCAGACTTTGTTTAAGATGAGGAGAGGAGCTCAAAGGCTTCTGTTGAGGCTTTTAATCATGGTATTACTCTTTGTTTACGACCGTTACGTCCCCAATAAGGTCTAGGGCAGCGGTTCCCAACCTGTGGGCCGTGGCCCCCTAGTGGTCCGCATAGGCATTGCAAGTAGGCCCGCCAAATAATTTAATTTGTATTTTGTTTTGTTTTGTACAGGCTAAAGACACACACATGGTCATAACAATGACATATAGGAGATGACATTCCCATCTCAGACAAAAGCAGAATAAATAAAGATACAGTCAGTAGGATCGCTTCAACATTTCACAAACAAAAATAGGTTGACCACCAAAAAACACAACATGGCATATTTACTGTTCCTTTAATCCCGACTTTTCGTTTTGAATCTACTCTTCAAACACCTTAAATTAAGATTACTCCTTGATTGACTTTTAAAAATATGTATTTTAGCCAGAAGAATAGTTGTATTTATTAACTGTGTGCGGTCTTCATCTAAAAGCCCAAATAACATATTAAAGGGTGTAAATGTAAATTCAATAATTGCCGCCAAATAATTTGCAAAACATTATGATTTGTGTGGAAACATTTTCATTATTAAGATTTTTTTTTAAATGTTTAACCTCTTTTCCTTTCTCTTTCTCGATCTTCCTTAGCAACGGTCCTTACAGTCCTTAGCAACGGCCATTACAGTCCTTAGCAACGGTCCTTACAGTCCTTAGCAACGGTCATTACAGTCATTATCAACGGTCATTACAGTCATTATCAACGGTCATTACAGTCCTTAGCAACGGTCATTACAGTCCTTAGCAACGGTCATTACAGTCCTTAGCAACGGCCATTACAGTCCTTAGCAACGGTCATTCCAGTCCTTAGCAACGGTCATTCCAGTCCTTAACAGCGGTCTGTTCTACTGGATTTAACAACGTGTCACATGTTCTGAATCGACCAATCAGAACTTTATTTAGCCTCCGTATTGTTAATGGTTCAATACGGGCTGCGATAATGTTTTTGATTCTTAAGTGGGCCCTGAGTTGGAAAAGGTTGGGAGCCGCTGATCTAGGGGAAACTGGAGACTCACATACAACAACCAATACTATTTTAACTAATTATTACACTAAGTATTATCTTATCACTACACTATGAATAGTTTTATTTTTATGTTATTCTAAAAATAGAATCTGGCATCTTGACTTCTCTGTAAAATGTGCCCTTGGAATAATAACATCAATATTTTTCAACTCAAATTGATCTTTTCTAATAAATATAGACCTAACAACATTTGGGAAATCATTACAAATCATTTACATTTTTATTATTATTATTGAATTCTTTGTTTTTTGGAAAAGAAAACTCTTTTTGACTTTCTGGATTCATTTTAAATGTTTGTTTGGCTTGAATGTAATCCTACTAATTATAAAATACAAGTACTATTAGTGTCACCTTGTCTTTATCCGACCCTGTGCTCAAATATCAGCTCAAACACACAGAACAGACGTGCAACATGTGCACATATTAGTGCTGGGGGGGAAACGATTATTTTGAAAACGATTAATCGGGCGATTATTTGATCGATTAGTCGACTAATCTAACGATTATTTTTCTGTTGTTCAATTCATAAAAAACGTAATGTAAAAAAAACGTAATGTAAAAAAGATTTGTTTCACGATACTGTGTCTCAGGGGATCTTAATATTTAAGAACCTATTAATGTGTTATACCAGATTAACGGAAATAATCTCAGCTAACTGACGATACAAACCATGTTTACCAAAACAAAACACAAGTCTCATAAGAAGCATCTAAATGACCCCTGAGCGAAAAATGCTAACGGACATTGGCACAGAACTCAAGATAAAAGTACCCTTATTACTTATCGTAGCTGCACATACAATATATCCGATTAAAGCTGAGACTCCACAGATTATGTAGGTATATAGTATCATCACTGAGTGATCCGGACTCGCGACAGGGGAAGCAAATACAGTCATCACAACACGTACCTTCACAGAGCTTCTAGGGAGATCGTCTCACCGCCGTAGCTGTCAATCTGATCAAAAGACGTGTTCAATGGCAACACAATGAGAAACAACGCGGCTGAATCGGTTAATCCATAGGTTTTTAACGTCTATGTATAAAAAAATGATTGAATTTATAATCCATAATTCCATTTTATGTAAAAATCGGTGAGCAAATGTTAGCTGCTAATGGTAGCCACCACAGCTAGCTGCTGCTTCTGCTAGGCTATGCAGCAGTCTCAGTGAGATATACATATATAAATATCTTTGCGTTTTGGACTAACTTTAAAATATTCCCATGCTTTTGAAGACCTAGGGCTAGATGTTTTCGTTTGGGGGCTTCGTGCGCAATCCTGTGAGGAGGAGGTGGTAGCCGTTTCAGTCTCCATTGTGTTTGAAGTGCGATTGCGAACTGCTTGTTGCTTTGGGTGACCCACGTGTGTGTAGCGACGCGTCGACGCGGAAATATGTCGTCGACGATATTTTGAAGTCGACGCGTCGCTACAGCACTAGCACATATCAACCTTATTTAATCAGTATGTCCTTAAAATGAGACCTTACTATTTAAATGTGTATTGTCCGTCCCACAGATGGTGAAGCTGCTGCTGAACAAAGGGGCCAACCTGAGCGCCATCGATAAGAAGGAGAGACAGCCCATCCATTGTGCTGCTTACTTGGGTGAGACAGTCTCTCTTACTGCCAAAACTAAACAGAAAAACACATTTTATTGTGAAAAATCTGAAAAAAGCTCCTTTTGTTTGAGACGAGTCTGACTCATAAGAGGGGCGACAACACGGCCAAGTCCTGACGTAATGAAGCGAGAAACAACGAGACCGACTGTTGGCTCGTAAACACTCTCTGGTTGTGGACTTATTGCTTTAAAGGTCCCCTATTATACGGTTTCTCATCACTATAGTACAGCTCTCAGATATATATACAGAGCCTGTCTCTGATTGGCTGAAACACCAAACAGATCATTGCAGCATTACCCATAATCCCCTCTGTTTCAGCCCTGTTTCCAAAGTGCTGATTCTGTGTCTGTAGCTTTAAATGCTAATGAGCTGCTGCTGGCCACGCCCCTCTGAGAGATGATTGGTTAAAAAACACAATGGTGCTCTAGGAGGAGATTCAGGTGGTGGTTATTGGCCAATGGAAGAAGTGGATTTTGCAGACTTTTGTCAAAAGTGTATGAAAAAAAAAATATATATATAAAATTTAAAAAAAGATAATTAATTAAAATATATATAAAAATAATAATACATGAATAAACATTTTAAAAAAGTTGATTTAAATAAATGTAATTTTATTGTGTGTGTGTTGCAGGGCATTCGGAGGTGGTGAAGCTGCTGGTGTCTCGCTCTGCAGATAAGAGCTGTAAGGATAAGCAGGGCTACACTCCTCTGCACGCTGCTGCTGCCAGCGGACACCTGGACATCGTGAAGTACCTGCTTAGGATGGGCACAGAGGTGAGACACTCACTATGAAATACTGTTTAAAACTAGCTATATTATCTGTTTCATAAACCAGCAGCCTGAGGGATTTTATTTCACTCTCTGTGGCCTCGTAAGGCATTTGATTACATCATATTTTTCAATGATTAACCCTTAAATGTCTCTAACTCAAGTGATATTGAATATGCTCCATGTGTCCCGGCCCTCACACTAGAGGCGGTGAATAGGAATCAGATTACTTGATATATACCAACAAATATTGACTTAACAGTTTTGTTATTGCATTACAGTTGCTCCATTTTCATAGGATAATTACAAATAGAATAAATAACTGTGTTTAGGATTTTGTGTCTCTTAATATCTCACTATTTTGTTGTGTTTTAAAGTCTGCATTTCAGTAAACTATTTGTCTTTACCCACTAAGTCCTTCTAGGCTCATACCTGATGATTACGTAATATTTTTCAATGATTAACCCTTTCATATCGTCTCTAAATCAAGTGATATTGAATATGCTCCATGTGGCCCGGCCCTCACACTAGAGGCGGTTTTTCTGATAGGACAGTTTTGATTTGAACATGGACAGATTGGTGCGGTGTCGGATGTGTTTGGGGAGAGAGCTGCAGAGGGGGGTGGAGGAGGAGGCTCCGCCCCCCCGGGCCCGTCGCTCGGCCCCGTGAGGTGGAGACAGGAAGTGAGCGTCAGAGGAGCGAAGGCAGCAGGAAGGAGTGTGGTGGTGGAGCAGGTGGGCGAGGTAATAAGAACTGGATACTGTGATGGAAACTTCTGCTGAAGCAATGGAGACGAAACTCAGAGAGACACAGGGAGAGCAGGAACTTTGAGTGAAATGATATCGGGTATTCACACCATGGCTTGTTCATTCCTATGAGAGCTGCTCATTGGTGCATGAGGACAAAATGGCCTGAGATTTTAGAGAGCAAAACGTCAGAGATTACTAGAGATGGCAAAAGTACCCACATCCTTTACTCAAATAGAAGTACACATATTGGTGTTTAAAAGTACTCTGGTAAAAGTAGAAGTACTGACTAAACTTCTTTACTCAAGTCAAAGTAAAGAGGCTTTGAAATGTACTTCAGTAAAAAGTACCCATAACTAGCAGCTGTTTTAAAGAGTACCTGACCTCCCTTTATATTAATAGAACAATAATGTCATTGTTAGCTAATGAATGTTTCCATGCTGAACAACGGCAACATGACAACGTTTCCATTGGTCCCTCTTCTTTAGAGAAGACCAGGAAATGATGGATACACGGATCGTGTTCAAATCAATAGGCACGCAATGACTCTAAAGAATAATGATCACGCATCAAACACACATTCAGACTAAAGGAACCAGCTGTTTGGAAAATGAGAGAAGTAGAAAGTACAAGTATTTGAGTTCAACATGTAAGAAGTAGAAAGTACAGGTATTTGAGTTCAACATGTGAGAAGTAGAAAGTACAGGTATTTGAGTTCAACATGTAAGAAGTAGAAAGTACAGGTATTTGAGTTCAACATGTAAGAAGTAGAAAGTACAGGTATTTGAGTTCAACATGTAAGAAGTAGAAAGTACAGGTATTTGAGTTCAACATGTAAGAAGTAGAAAGTACAAGTATTTGAGTTCAACATGTGAGAAGTAGAAAGTACAGGTATTTGAGTTCAACATGTGAGAAGTAGAAAGTACAGGTATTTGAGTTCAACATGTAAGAAGTAGAAAGTACAAGTATTTGAGTTCAACATGTAAGAAGTAGAAAGTACAGGTATTTGAGTTCAACATGTAAGAAGTAGAAAGTACAGGTATTTGGTTCAACATGTAAGAAGTAGAAAGTACAAGTATTTGTGTTCAACATGTGAGAGTAAAGTACAGGTATTTGAGTTCAACATGTAAGAAGTAGAAAGTACAGGTATTTGAGTTTCAACATGTAAGAAGTAGAAAGTACAGGTATTTGAGTTTCAACATGTAAGAAGTAGAAAGTACAGGTATTTGAGTTCAACATGTAAGAAGTAGAAAGTACAGGTATTTGAGTTCAACATGTAAGAAGTAGAAAGTACAAGTATTTGAGTTCAACATGTAAGAAGTAGAAAGTACAGGTATTTGAGTTCAACATGTAAGAAGTAGAAAGTACAGGTATTTGGGTTCAACATGTAAGAAGTAGAAAGTACAGGTATTTGAGTTCAACATGTAAGAAGTAGAAAGTACAAGTATTTGAGTTCAACATGTAAGAAGTAGAAAGTACAAGTATTTGAGTTCAACATGTAAGAATTAGAAAGTACAGGTATTTGAGTTCAACATGTAAGAAGTAGAAAGTACAGGTATTTGGGTTCAACATGTAAGAAGTAGAAAGTACAGGTATTTGTGTTCAAGATGTAAGAAGTAGAAAGTACAGGTATTTGAGTTCAACATGTAAGAAGTAGAAAGTACAGGTATTTGAGTTCAACATGTAAGAAGTAGAAAGTACAGGTATTTGAGTTCAACATGTAAGAAGTAGAAGTACAAGTATTTGAGTTCAACATGTAAGAAGTAGAAAGTACAAGTATTTGAGTTCAACATGTAAGAATTAGAAAGTACAGGTATTTGAGTTCAACATGTAAGAAGTAGAAAGTACAGGTATTTGAGTTCAACATGTAAGAAGTAGAAAGTAGTGGAGTAAAGTACTGATACCAGAAACATGTACTTAAGTACAGTAAGGAAGTATTTGTGCTCCACTACTTCCCACCTTAGTTCATGCCTTGCTGTCAGAGCAGAAGTACCCGTATGTAGCTCATACAGCGCAGTTTAGTTGTCCCTTAAGCCCCGCCTCTTGTCATTAAGCCCCGCCCCTGATCTCCCTCTCGAATGGAGAGAGAAAATAAATCTAGATTCGGCTTTTAGTGCATTTTACAACTTTAAAGACCGAATAATTATAATAAGGGCTATAAAATAGTTCATACTGGGTAGTTTATTTAGTTATAAAAATTATCCGCTGATTTACAGACATCTCTGGGCCCAGTGACGTCACGGACTGATACGGATGTTGTAGTACCGCAGTTTGGCCACTAGGAATATTTTCCTCAGAGTCCAGAGCACTTTCTCGGGGCTTGTTCGAGACGGAGAGGGACTTTAAATAATGGCAGGAAGTGAGAGGAGGGTCTGCAGGAAGAGGGGGGGGGACTAGCAGAGCTCTGGATGATCTGCAGTTTATCCACAGATTAAGATAATCTGCCATAGGCGGCGATATAGAGCGGCCGTATTTTTGTAGTGGGTCCTGAAGGCAGCTTCTCCCTGGTTCCCTCCGCAAACACATTAACACCAGTTTGTGATTTTTGTGATGACGTTTAGTCGTCTCACTTGTTAGCTACCGCCGTTTTTAAATTCACCAGTGGGGTATTTACTGACAGGTTTTATGTCGTAGCCACCGAGCTTGTTTTGGAAATGTAACCGACAAAACTGGCTGACTTTTAGACGAGGAGCTCATTTTACTCATATTTTATGTCAGAAAATAGCTGGTAAAACCATAACCAGAGTTTTCCCTTTATGACGTCACTTTCCTGCAAATACAAATCAGGTGACCTTAGGACGTAAACAAGAGGGTAGTTTAGTTTATTTGTTTATAGTGTCGTCAACTACAAAAAACAGTAAATGGGGAAAGCTTCAGCCAACATTGCTAATTTCCAGCTGTTGTCCCCGGCAACATGATAATAGACACCTTTTTAAAATCACAACACATCAACAGCATTAGTTATAAAGAAAGGATGAAAGACAAGGCTCCAATCATCTGTGTGTCATCAGTTTCTGTGTTAGTAGAGAAGACCTGGTCTCCCTGTCTGATCTGGTCTCTGTGTTTCCTTCAGATCGACGAGCCGAACGGCTTCGGGAACACGGCGCTTCACGTGGCGTGCTACACGGGGCAGGAGGCGGTGGCCAACGAGCTGGTGAACCACGGGGCCAACGTGAACCAGCCCAACCGCTGCGGGTACACCCCCTTGCACCTGGCCGCCGTCTCCACCAACGGAGCGCTGTGTCTGGAGCTGCTGGTCAACAACGGGGCCGACGTCAACCAGCAGGTAGGAAACTGTCACGGATCCGAAACCTTAGACACTCAAGTTATAACAAAATAGAAACACGGACACACTGCTGATTGAAGGATTATAGGTTGTCAGTGTCCTTCACTGTGGGCTTAGCAGCTTTCTTAAGCTTAATCAAATACATCTCACTAACCAGGGAATACTAATGTCCTCTGAATAAACTCCAGATTAAATAACATGATTTTATATTCTGGCCTGAGAAAGATATGGCACAAAGACCTTGGTAGTGAGATTAGGGAGGATCTATGGCAGGATGTAGGTTTGGTTACAAGGGATGCGAGAAGCAAGTTTATCCATCATAAAATTGTGCATAGATATTATTTTACAGCCCTGAAATTGTTTAAAATGGGCTTAACTCAGGACAACTAATGGCAACTAAAGGGGCGGTTTTTCAGGGGTGGTTTTGGCGCAGTGGTTAGAGCGTTGATCATCAGATCAAGGGGCGTTGGTGAACTCCAGTTCGAAACCCGCCTCGGCCGCCACTGCATCCGGCCGTTGTGTCCTTGGGCAAGACACTCTACCCGCATTTGCTCCTGTGGGTAATGTCCACAGTATTGACATGTATGTGTAATATGTAATTGTAAAGCGCTTTGAGCACCTGTAAAAGCGCTCTAATTAAAAAATGTAATCCATTATTATTATTAAAGAAGTGGGCACATTTCTTCATGCTCTATGGCAGGCAACGGGGGGGGGGGACCTTGCTCCGGTGCCGGCCGTCAGCGAGTCTGTGATTCTCCAGATGGCCAGTAGTCCGCCCCTGCTCACAAACGTATTAAGATCCAAAGCTTTAGTGCGTTTGGAATCAAAGGCTGACGTCCGTCCCGTTCAAATGACAATCATATTTCCATGCTCGCGCCTGCGCCGGGGGGGAGGGGTTACAAGGCTCGCGTCTTGTGCTGCATTCACTTGCACTCGGACATTAGGGATTAGCCAAGTATTATTGCTGGCGGGCCAACAATGTCCCGTGGGCCGCCTGTTGCCGACCCGTGCTCTATGGCAGGGGTGTCAAACTCAAATCCGGCCCGTGACTTCACTTCATGAGGCCCCACAAGAACTTACAAAGAATATAATATGTTTATTATACGTTTACATGCCGATTTACAGGAGCACGTTGCCCATAAACTACATGTCCCACAATGCATCTCTCATTTGACTTTTTTCTTAGAATTTGACATTTTTTCTTCAAAATGTTGCTTTTTTTGTTGGATTTTGATTTTTCTTTTACAATAATTGTGACATGTGCACTGAAGAGACTTGCAGTTATGTGCCCTAGACTTCTGCTTTCAGACGTAGTTAATTATGAAGTTATTACCCTATCGGATAATAATCCAATGCAGAGGCAATAATGTGATATAATATTATATATATCAAATATTTATATATGTATTTTTATATAGTCTTAAAGTTACAACCGGCCCTCTGAGTGCAACCATAATGCCAATGTGGCCCGTGATGAAATTGAGTTTGACCCCCTGCTCTATGGTACTGCCTTTTTGGAAGGTGGTATCAACAAAACCTTGAAGGGTGCTGCCTTTAAGTTGGATGCCTTTGGTTATGTTTGTTCTGCATTTATGTATAAAATATGAAAAATGTAATAAAAATCTTAAAGACAAAAGAAACATGATTTATATTCTGTCTTTCAGAGCAAAAAAGGGAAGAGCCCCCTGCACATGGCGGCCATTCACGGACGCTTCACACGCTCCCAGATCCTCATCCAGAACGGTAAGCATCACTGAGACGAGAAGAGATGCTGCTGCCTCTTTTAGCTGCTCTCTGAACGCTCTCTGCTCTCCGTCAGGCGGGGAGATCGACTGCGTGGATAAGTACGGCAACACTCCTCTCCACGTTGCTGCTAAGTACGGCCATGAGCTTCTGATCAGCACTCTGATGACCAACGGAGCAGACACGGCCAGGTAGAGAACACCTAGACTGATGGCACTGAATAGACATGTCTCTTCTTCATCAACATGTGTCCCCTCTTCTTCATGTCTCTTCTACATCAACATGTGTCCCCTCTTCTCCATGTCTCTTCTACATCAACATGTGTCCCCTCTTCTTCATGTCTCTTCTTCATCAACATGTGTCCCCTCTTCTCCATGTCTCTTCTACATCAACATGTGTCCCCTCTTCTTCATGTCTCTTCTACATCAACATGTGTCCCCCTCTTCTTCATGTCTCTTCTACATCAACATGTGTCCCCTCTTCTTCATGTCTCTTCTACATCAACATGTTGTCCCCTCTTCTTCATGTCTCTTCTACATCAACATGTGTCCCCTCTTCTCATGTCTCTTCTACATCAACATGTGTCCCCTCTTCTTCATGTCTCTTCTACATCAAACATGTGTCCCCTCTTCTTCATGTCTCTTCTACATCACCATGTGTCCCCTCTTCTTCATGTCTCTTCTACATCACCATGTGTTCCCCTCTTCTTCATGTCTCTTCTACATCACCATGTGTCCCCTCTTCTTCATGTCTCTTCTACATCAACATGTGTCCCCTCTTCTTCATGTCTCTTCTACATCAACATGTGTCCCCTCTTCTTCATGTCTCTTCTACATCAACCATGTGTCCCCTCTTCTTCATGTCTCTTCTACATCAACATGTGTCCCCTCTTCTTCATGTCTCTTCCTACATCAACATGTGTCCCCCTCTTCTTCCATGTCTATTCTACACTCAACATGTGTCCCCTCTTCTCCATGTCTCTTCTACATCAACATGTTATCCCCTCGTCCCATCTTCTACTCATGTCTCTTCTACATCAACATGTGTCCCCCTCTTCTTCATGTCTCTTCTACATCACAGTGTGTCCCCTCTTCTTCATGTCTCTTCTACATCAAACATGTGTCCCCTCTTCTCCATGTCTCTTCTACATCAACATGTGTCCCCTCTTCTTCATGTCTCCTTCTACATCAACATGTGTCCCCTCTTCTTCCATGTCTCTTCTACATCAACATGTGTCCCCTCTTCTTCATGTCTCTTCTACATCAACATGTGTCCCCTCTTCTTCATGTCTCTTCTACATCAACATGTGTCCCTCTTCTTCATGTCTCTTCTACATCAACATGTGTCCCCTCTTCTTCATGTCTCTTCTACATCAACATGTGTCCCCTCTTCTTCATGTCTCTTCTACATCAACATGTGTCCCCTCTTCTTCATGTCTCTTCTACATCAACATGTGTCCCCTCTTCTTCATGTCTCTTCTACATCAACATGTGTCCCCTCTTCTTCATGTCTCTTCTAATCAACATGTGTCCCCTCTTCTTCATGTCTCTTCTACATCAACATGTGTCCCCTCTTCTTCATGTCTCTTCTACATCAACATGTGTGCCCTCTTCTTCATGTCTCTTCTACATCAACATGTGTCCCCTCTTCTTCATGTCTCTTCTACATCAACATGTGTCCCCTCTTCTTCATGTCTCTTCTACATCAACATGTGTCCCCTCTTTCAGTCTCTTCTAATCACATGGTTCCTCTTCTTACATGTCTCCTACATCAATGTGTCCCCTCTTCTTCATGTCTCTTCTACATCACCATGTGTCCCCTCTTCTTCATGTCTCTTCTACATCAAATGTGTCCCCTATTCTTCATGTATCTTCTACATCACATGTGTCCCCTCTTCTCATGTCTCTTCTACATAAACTATGTGTCCCCTCTTCTTCATGTCTCTTCTACATCAACATGTGTCCCCCTCTTCTTCATGTCTCTTCTACATCAACATGTGTCCCCTCTTCTTCATGTCTCTTCTACATCACATGTGTCCCCTCTTCTTCATGTCTCTTCTACATCAACATGTGTCCCCTCTTCTTCATGTCTCTTCTACATCAACATGTGTCCCCTCTTCTTCATGTCTCTTCTACATCAACATGTGTCCACCTCTTCTTCATGTCTCTTCTACATCAACATGTGTCCCCTCTTCTTCATGTCTCTTCTTACATCAACATGTGTCCCCTCTTCTTCATGTCTCTTCTACATCAACATGTTGTCCCCTCTTCTCATGTCTCTTCTAATCAACATGTGTCCCCTCTTCTTCATGTCTCTTCTATCATCAACATGTGTCCCCTCTTCTTCATGTCTCTTCTATATCACATGTGTCCCCTCTTCTTCATGTCTCTTCTATATCAACATGTGTCCCCTCTTCTTCATGTCTCTCTTCTACTATCAACATGTGTCCCTCTTCTTCATGTCTCTTCTATATCAACATGTGTCCCGCTCTTCTTAATGTCTCTTCTATATCAACATGTGTCCCCTCTTCTTCATGTCTCTTCTATATCAACATGTGTCCCCTCTTCTTCATGTCTCTTCTATATCAACATGTGTCCCCTCTTCTTCATGTCTCTTCTACATCAACATGTGTCCCCTCTTCTTCATGTCTCTTCTACATCAACATGTGTCCCCTCTTCTTCCATGTCTCTTATCGTGTCCCTCTTCTTCATATCAACATGTGTCCCCTCTTCTTCATGTCTCTTCTACATCAACATGTGTCCCCTCTTCTTCACGTCTCTTCTACATCAACATGTGTCCCCTCTTCTTCATGTCTCTTCTATATCAACATGTGTCCCCTCTTCTTCACGTCTCTTCTATATCAACATGTGTCCCCTCTTCTTCATGTCTCTTCTATATCAACATGTGTCTCCTCTTCTTCATGTCTCTTCTACATCAACATGTGTCTCCTCTTCTTCATGTCTCTTCTACATCAACATGTGTCTCCTCTTCTTCATGTCTCTTCTATATCAACATGTGTCCCCTCTTCTTCATGTCTCTTCTACATCAACATGTGTCCCCTCTTCTCATGTCTCTTCTACATCAACATGTGTCTCCTCTTCTTCATGTCTCTTCTACATCAACATGTGTCCCCTCTTCTTCATGTCTCTTCTACATCAACATGTGTCCCCTCTTCTTCATGTCTCTTCTACATCAACATGTGTCCCCTCTTCTTCATGTCTCTTCTACATCAACATGTGTCCCCTCTTCTTCATGTCTCTTCTACATCAACATGTGTCCCCTCTTCTCCATGTCTCTTCTACATCAACATGTGTCTCCTCTTCTTCATGTCTCTTCTTCATCAACATGTGTCCCCTCTTCTTCATGTCTCTTCTATATCAACATGTGTCCCCTCTTCTTCATGTCTCTTCTATATCAACATGTGTCCCCTCTTCTTCGTGTCTCTTCTATATCAACATGTGTCCCCTCTTCTTCATGTCTCTTCTACATCAACATGTGTCCCCTCTTCTTCATGTCTCTTCTATATCAACATGTGTCCCCTCTTCTTCATGTCTCTTCTACATCAACATGTGTCCCCTCTTCTTCATGTCTCTTCTACATCAACATGTGTCCCCTCTGTGGAAAGAGACTCTGAAAGTTTCAGGAACAAATATTCTCTCTCTTTCCCCCCCCCCCCCCTTATCACCTGAATCTCCTCCTAGAGCACCATTGAGTTCTTTGTAACCAAATATCTCTCAGAGGGGCGTGGGGAGGGGCTCCTTATTTTCATCTAAAGTAACAGACAGAGAATCAGCACTTTGGAAACAGGGCTGAAACAGAGGGGATTATGGGTAATGCTGCAATGATCTGTTTGGTGTTTCAGCCAATCAGAGACAGGCTCTGTATATATCTGAGACCTGTGATATATTGATGAGAAACAGGGGACCTTTAAAACACAGATGCATTAATGGGAGTGGTCTAAGTGTTTGTTTGACACAGGGTTAGGGTAATCCAGAAGGAAGCTAACGATGAACCGCTATGGACGTATTTTATTTTCTACGAACTGCATCTACTCCAAACTAACTGTCGTGTACGTCGTGCTATAAGACAGTTGAGTTTAAATGGTTTTACTGTAACAACATTTTAATCTGCCGTGTTTGTTCCAGACGTGGGATCCATGGAATGTTCCCTTTGCACTTAGCGGTGCTCTACGGGTTTTCAGACTGCTGTCGCAAGTTACTCTCCTCAGGTTGGTCTTTGTCATCCTCATCTATGTGTTTATATATATATACAGTTGGACGTTGTGGAGGAAATTCTTCAGAGAAACTGATAAATGATTCATGGAGGAAGTTTGTCTTTTGCTATATATAATAAAGAAAGTCAATAAACAAGTGACATGGATCTGAAATGCAGGAACAGAGCAGCTTCACCCTCAGAGGAGAGAGAAGTTCTGCTCACAGTCTCTCTGTGTGTTGATGAGAGGAATCCACCTTTTACCCTTCCTGAAATGTAAATCCTTAACACACGTCTCTGTTAAACACATACAAGACTACAAATACAAGTTCACAGAGTAAAAGGCAATCGGAGTATACGACTATATGTTTTAAAGCAGAGGTGTCCAAACATGTTTTCACTGAGGGCCACATACAGAAAGATATCAGAAGGGCTGGGCCACTCCCTAGAGGCGAGGTACACTGCCTCATAAGTTCAGTTATAAGTAAATGTAGGTCAAGTATTCTTGATACATTCTTCACAGCGTACATCCCAGCTCTCCAGAGGGTTTGCTTTATCTTGTTAGCAGCTTCAGATTGCTGATAAAAAGAGCAAATATGAAAGGTTGATTTCAAGCTTATGTAAATAAGTCATTCGTCTTTATCAGCGAACATTTGTTTCCAACATGAATTGACGAATTGTATTTCTTTTTGTTTCAATACTGTGTAATATATTTGTACGTATATATTTAAGAAGTACAATATATGACAAGCGCAAGTTTCATTTGTGAGCCATATTTCATTATACTTTCAGAATTAGCTGAGAGCCGATTCAAAATGGACACCCCTGATTTAAATGACAGGACAGACGTATCTGCTAACGCTAGCTGTTCCTCCTCCTCCTGCAGGTCAGCTGTACAGTATCGTTTCCTCCATGAGTAAGGAGCACGTTCTCTCCGCTGGGTTTGACATAAACACCCCCGATAACTTTGGGAGGACCTGTCTACACGCTGCTGCCTCCGGAGGGTGAGACGCACCAGCTGATCTGGATCATAAAAGACCCTAAATGTGGTGGTGGTGGTGGTATCACATCCGTAACCCTTATTTCCTTTTGTCTTTACAGAAATGTTGAATGTCTGAACTTGCTCTTAAGCAGCGGGACCGACTTGAATAAGAGGGACATAATGGGAAGGTGAGTTTAGTAGAGACACTACATACTGATATACACCTGAACATCAGCAGGAGAGGACTCTTTAAAGTAGAGACACTACATACTGATATACACCTGGACATCAGCAGGAGAGGACTCTTTAAAGTAGAGACACTACATACTGATATACACCTGAACATCAGCAGGTGAGGACTCTTTAAAGTAGAGACACTACATACTGATATACACCTGAACATCAGCAGGAGAGGACTCTTTAAAGTAGATACACTACATACTGATATACACCTGGAGATCAGCAGGAGAGGACTCTTTAAAGTAGAGACACTACATACTGATATACACCTGAACATCAGCAGGAGAGGACTCTTTAAAGTAGAGACGTTACATACTGATATACACCTGAACATCAGCAGGAGAGGACTCTTTAAAGTAGAGACACTACATACTGATATACACCTGAACATCAACAGGAGAGGACTCTTTAAAGTAGAGACACTACATACTGATATACACCTGAACATCAGCAGGAGAGGACTCTTTAAAGTAGAGACACTACATACTGATATACACCTGAACATCAGCAGGAGAGGACTCTTTAAAGTAGAGACACTACATACTGATATACACCTGAACATCAGCAGGAGAGGACTCTTTAAAGTAGAGACACTACATACTGATATACACCTGAACATCAGCAGGAGAGGACTCTTTAAAGTAGAGACACTACATACTGATATACACCTGAACATCAGCAGGAGAGGACTCTTTAAAGTAGAGACACTACATACTGATATACACCTGAACATCAGCAGGAGAGGACTCTTTAAAGTAGAGACACTACATACTGATATACACCTGAACATCAACAGGAGAGGACTCTTTAAAGCAGTGAAGAGGAACATAATCACGGCACGGTGACAGTTCTGCCTTCCAGCTGTGAAAATGCATTCATTCTAAGAACAGAATATTTAACAAAGAAACGTCACATTGTGCTGCACATAATTAAGCCAGAAACACATAGTGACACTTTAGTGTTCTTTTGTGTGTAACGTGTTTCCGTCCCACTCAGGACCCCGTTGCACTATGCGGCTGCTAACGGGAGGTACCAGTGCACCGTGACGCTGGTGAGCGCCGGAGCTGAGGTGAACGAGCCGGACCAGACGGGCTGCACCCCCCTGCACTACTCCGCCGCCTCGCAGGCCTTCAGCAGGTAACACACCTCTTCAGTTTCTCCATGAGCTCCAGCGTTAGTGTTAGAAGAATCTCCCTGGTCCCCGGTTTGAGCTTCAACCTCAGGATCCATGTATTTCTGATCCTCTCCAGAATGGAAGTAGTCAAAACAAAAAAAGAGAATTTGTTAAAGATCTGACTTTTTCTCTAAAATTCGGACTTTTCCCCCAAATCTAAAACAAATCAAAAAATTCAAACTTTTTCTCAAAAATATGACATTTTCTCAAAAATCAGAATTTCTCAAAAAACGGACTTTTTCTCAAAATTCGGACTTTTTCCGAATACTTACAATTGTTAATAATCCCTGGTCCCCGGCTTGAGCTTCAGTCTCAGGATCCATGTGTTTGTGATCCTCTCCAGAATGGAAGTAGTCATCACATACAGAGCATCAACTAGTTCCTGAACAGTGTCCTTCACATGCTGATATCCAAGAGAGGGAGTTACACAGTCACAAGATGGAGGAATAGAAAGCAGTATTCAATGTTTACTTCAGATTAGCTCCACGTCAGAAATGAGCATGCTTGATGTCTATCTCCATAGAGGCTGAATCATCATGTTAATCACATAGCTATTATCTGCCTCAAACAGTCCTGATGCTCTTCTAGGTAATCACACATCCTGTCATGTTCACAGCTACAGTTGGGATACCTTTGTTATCATGTTACTCTCATACTGGAGGAGGACATTCAGTATTTTCCCAACAATTAGCATTGGTTATTCTTATTTGATTTATTCCGAACGTGTAAAACAATAATACAGAAAATAATAATGAAATGAAACAGAGAATTATGATACTGTTCAAACTTAAGCAGTGTCAAATTGATAAACCCAAATATTATTGACTTACATCCGAGAAGGAGTGGGAATAAGTTTGCAATTATTTAATCCCACCCCTTCTCCCAAAAACTAAATGCATGTCTACATACAATATACATTTACAAATAGATTATTTCATTATTACTACAATATATATCTTATTCTTTTATGTCATATTTGACAAGACAAATATAAAAGCCTATCTACTCTCACTTTTCTGAGGCGTTATGTCGACTCGGGCCTTTTACTATTTTTTCACGTTGCTCTGACCTTGAGAAAGTTTATTGAATCGAAGCTTTTCTTCTTCTTTTCAGAGTTGATCGGCATTTTTCTGCAAACCATCAGAACGATGAGGACGAAGCCAAGGAGTCGTACTTGTGAGTTTGTTTCTGGTTTATATGGTTTTTCTTCTTGTGCTTCAGCATGCTCACGAATTCGGGTCACAACATCATCTCCACTAAAGCAGCAGACGGACACTATATGTCATTAACCTGTACAAATACATCTTTAAAAACCTAAGCTTACATGTGCCACGACTAGACGATAGGGTGAAATCTAAATTATTTACTTATAGCAGCGGTTACTAACCTTTTCCAACTCAAGGCCCGCTTAAGAATCAAAAACAAATGTCTGCGCCCCACATTCAACCTTAAACAATACGGAGACTAAATAAAGCTCTGATTGGTCGATTCAGAACATGTGACGCGTTGTTAATCCAGTAGAACAGACCGCTGTCAAGGCCTGTAATGACCGCTGTCAAGGACTG
Source organism: Gymnodraco acuticeps (assembly GCF_902827175.1). Lineage (NCBI taxonomy): Eukaryota > Metazoa > Chordata > Actinopteri > Perciformes > Bathydraconidae > Gymnodraco > Gymnodraco acuticeps. Next base: position 21,785 of record NW_022991622.1, read on the forward strand.
TAATGACCGTTGCTAAGGACTGTAATGACCGCTGTCAAGGACTGTAATGACCGTTGCTAAGGACTGTAATGACTGTTGCTAAGGACTGTAATGACCGTTGCTAAGGACTGTAATGACTGTTGCTAAGGACTGTAATGACCGTTGCTAAGGACTGTAATGACCGTTGCTAAGGACTGTAATGACCGCTGTCAAGGACTGTAATGACCGTTGCTAAGGACTGTAATGACCGCTGTCAAGGACTGTAATGACCGTTGCTAAGGACTGTAATGACTGTTGCTAAGGACTGTAATGACCGTTGCTAAGGACTGTAATGACTGTTGCTAAGGACTGTAATGACCGTTGCTAAGGACTGTAATGACCGTTGCTAAGGACTGTAATGACCGCTGTCAAGGACTGTAATGACCGTTGCTAAGGACTGTAATGACTGTTGCTAAGGACTGTAATGACCGTTGCTAAGGACTGTAATGACCGTTGCTAAGGACTGTAATGACCGCTGTCAAGGACTATAATGACCGTTGCTAAGGACTGTAATGACCGTTGCTAAGAACTGTAATGACCGTTGCTAAGGACTGTAATGACCGCTGTCAAGGACTGTAATGACCGTTGTCAAGGACTGTAATGACCGTTGCTAAGGACTGTAATGACCGTTGCTAAGGACTGTAATGACCGTTGCTAAGGACTGTAATGACCGTTGCTAAGGACTGTAATGACCGTTGCTAAGGACTGTAATGACCGTTGTCAAGGACTGTAATGAACGCTGTCAAGGACTGTAATGACCGTTGCTAAGGACTGTAATGACCGTTGCTAAGGAGGATCGAGAAAGAGAAAGGAAAAGAGGTTAAAATAAAAATAAATCTTAATAATAAAAATGTTTCCACACAAATCATAATGTTTTGCAAATTATTTAGCTGCAAATATTGAATTTACATTTACACCCTTTAATATGTTATTTGGGCTTTTAGATGAAGACCGCACACAGTTAATAAATACAACTATTCTTCTGGCTAAAATACATATATCTAAAAGTCAATCAAGGAGGAATCTGAATTTAAGGTGTTTGAAGAGTAGATTACAAATACAATTTATTTTTGGAAAAAGGTATTGCCACAACAAATCAAGGGGTGGCTTTCAAAACATTTTTAATTATTTGGCGTACCACTTGTAATGCCTTCGCGGACCACTAGGGGGCCGTGGCCCACGTGTTGGGAACCGCTGACTTATGACAATTACTTATTTAATCATTTATTGGGAAAACTGTTAACATAAAACCAGAGAGAGCCGCTAGAGGGCAGGAGGGATTTTATAACAGCAACTTGAGAGTCCTGCGAAAAAAGTACTGGGTCTAAATTAGAAGTTAAAATCCACTTCCTTTCTATTTCACCCCCTAACGACTAATGTGATCAAATCCCGTAAACTGACACCAAGGTTAAAGCTGTGCCCGAAGACCCCCTGCTGTGAAAGCTTCCAGTCTTAATCAATAGTGTTTTATTGTCAGAGTTTATAGATTATTTATCTTCACGGCCTACTGTATATTTTCTACTTTTTAATACTGCTTTAATTCTAGTATTGTTTATTTCTACACTCTTTAATTTCTACTCATGTGCAATGCCTTGTTTTGTTTAGTTGTTTACCTCTTATCTTAATCCTCGCTCTTTATTTCTTCTTCAGCTGCTTGGAGCACCTCCTGGATAACGGGGCGGATCCGTCCATGGTGAACTCTAAGGGTTACAGCGCCGTTCACTACGCAGCGTATCACGGGAACAAGCAGAACCTGGAGCTGGTGAGTTTTAATGTCATGATATAAACACTAACTCACATAATGGCTATTGGTAAGAATGGGGTAACTTATGACTAATAATGGTGTTGTGTTTCAGCTCCTGGAGATGTCCTTCAACGCACTCGGAGACATAGAGAGCAGTATTCCAGTCAGTCCTCTGCATCTCGCTGTAAGTCTTTCTCATTTGTCAGATGCTGCCTTCAGGGTCCAACACAGAAATACTATCTCCGGCATAATTATTTGTTCACAAGACTTTGCTGCTGCTGGTGTTTTTATTTTCTATAAAATGTCTTTACTTTTTTAATGTAATGCTACATGTTTGCACAACTCACTGCATTGTGATGCTGTCTAGGCCCATCTGTGGGAAGTCTGTGTTGAACAATAGTGCTGGGGGGAAACGATTATTTTGAAAACGATTAATCGGGCGATTATTTGATCGATTAGTCGACTAATCTAATGATTATTTTTCTGTTGTTCAATTCATAAAACGTAATGTAAAAAAAAACGTAATGTAAAAAAGATTTTTTTCACGATACTGTGTCTCAGGGGATCTTAATATTTAAGAACCTATTAATGTGTTATACCAGATTAACGGAAATAATCTCAGCTAACTGACGATACAAACCATGTTTACCAAAACAAAACACAAGTCTCATAAGAAGCATCTAAATGACCCCTGAGCGAAAAATGCTAACGGACATTGGCACAGAACTCAAGATAAAAGTACCCTTATTACTTATCGTAGCTGCACATACAATATATCCGATTAAAGCTGAGACTCCACAGATTATGTAGGTATATAGTATCATCACTGAGTGATCCGGACTCGCGACAGGGGAAGCAAATACAGTCATCACAACACGTACCTTCACAGAGCTTCTAGGGAGATCGTCTCACCACCGTAGCTGTCAATCTGATCAAAAGACGTGTTCAATGGCATTAAAATGAGAAAAAACGCGGCTGAATCGGTTAATCCATAGGTTTTTAACGTCTATGTATAAAAAACTGATTGAATTTATAATCCATAATTCCATTTTTATGTAAAAATCGGAGAGCAAATGCTAGCTGCTAATGGTAGCCACCACAGCTAGCTGCTGCTTCTGCTAGGCTATGCAGCAGTCTCAGTGAGATATAAATATATAAATATCTTTGCGTTTTGGACTAACTTTAAAATATTCCCATGCTTTTGAAGACCTAGGGCGAGATGTTTTCGTTTGGGGGCTTCGTGCGCAATCCTGTGAGGAGGAGGTGGTAGCCGTTTCAGTCTCCATTGTGTTTGAAGTGCGATTGCGAACTGCTTTTTGCTTTGGGTGACCCACGTGTGTGTAGCGACGCGTCGACGCGGAAATATGTCGTCGACGATATTTTGAAGTCGACGCGTCGCTACAGCACTATTGAACAACAAAACTAATTAAATATTTTGAAAAGAGAATACCTTTATTACAGCACAGTGTTAAAAGCACACGTCCGATCGTCCGCGTCGTGTTATTTACAATATCGGACAAGTACATCTTTCCATTGACGTGTCCGACGGACAAGTGACGTTTTTCGGCCATATTTATTAACAAATTATTTATAAATTCAGCACAAAAGGCAGAACTCATTCACAAATTGTCCGTGTCTGTCATTGTTGTTTGCGACCGCTTTACGTTTCCTTCAAAGAGCCGGCTCTTTGAAGTGAACGACGGGAGCCGGCTCGCGCCCGCGAACTAGGACTGTGCATCTTCACTGGTCTCACGATTCGATTAGATTACGATTATCCTGTCAACGATTCGATTCAATTCGATATCCCGATGCATCACGATTCATACCAATGCGTTCCTCAATTTTCTGCACATGGCTTATTTTTCATCAATGCATACATGCAGTAAATACATATGAACTCTCTTTTCATTATTTAGAAAGTGCTTCAGAAATCAATAACATAAATGTCTTGACATTCATTTATAAACCAAAATAAATGAACTGTATAGGTCTAGCCTCCCTATATCTGTGTGTGAAGTTGTTCCATCCTCAAAAACAAAAAACTAATGCTTCTGCAGTCTAGCTGCAGCTTCTAGCAACGGCCTTCTGTTAAAAAAGGACACTGAATGTCCTGAATGTGGCATCACACACAGGACTTGAGTCTGAACACAGCAGACAACAGGAGTATTTACAACAGCATATAACAACTAAAACACTGCATGTGGGTGCACACTCACATTCTCTGTCTTACTGTTGCATGAATCCCATGAATGTATGAGATTAAGTTAGCTTCATTATATCTCAGTGATTAAGTGAATAATAAAGTTTCTATCGGGTCACTATCAGCCTGTCACTCATTATTTTCAGGGAGGGGGCGGGGCTTAGAGGAACAGAGGAGACGGTGATCGCGGAAGCTTTTTTTCCTCCTGCCTTCACAAACTTTACACACGTATATATAGTCTGAAAATTGCTAGAGGACATTCATACTTTGCAATCCAAGACTTAATTAAATCCACCAAAAACCTGACATGATTGTAACGCGATTATTTTTGAAAAACATAAATCCCTGTGCCGCAGCGACACGGAGTGATTCAGAGCGGGTCCTTCTGCTGTTGGTTCTGGACTGGTGGTGTTGGGTTGGTGGATAAAGCAGACTGCTTCCGTGTTTGGTGTTGCTGTGGCCGCTGTCACGTCTGTTCCCTGATCTCTGCGTCACCGACCGATTTGATATTAAAGTGACAGAAAGAAAAAAACGTTATAGTAAAGCCACGGCCGGAAAATCAGGAAGCAACGTTACTACGCTATAATCGATTATCTTCCGTCACTGCATCGAGACCGAATCGTCCACGTCCGCATCGCAATGCATCGTAGAAACTATTATTTTCAACACCCCTACCGCGAACGAGCCATTTATTTTATAAATAATACAAGACAGAATGATATGATGATCTCCGCACTACGGGTGCTCCGTGGATGCGGTGACATGTGATGTCCAAGGATTAGAGACGGTTGGATAGGGATGGGTATCGTTAAGGTTTTATCGATACCGCTCATCGGTCCGGTCCTTTAACGGTACTCTTATCGGTTCTTTTGGAGAACAAAAAAAGGTAAACTAACTAAACAAATTGTGAACAAAACTAACATTGCTTTTTATTTAAATAAAATAAATAATATTTCACATCAAAAGAAACGACAATGCTTTAACAAATCATATTAAATAATCTGATGACAGAACTGTAAACAGAATAGCTGAAACTTTAACAAACTAAATACCTCAGTTTCCTCTAATCATTAACCCATGTTTGTATAATGTGGTTAACTCTGTGTGTTGCTGCTAGCATACATAACACCTGACGTGGAAACGTTACTCGTGGATGGGGCTACAGAGCTGCTAGAAAGACAGTGGAACCCGGTGCATTCCTCCGTCTGAATGTGGAGCACTTTTGATAAATGTTTAGACAAAGTGCTCGTGTTCCCGCCCTCACATGCTAAACTCTTATTGTGCTTTTGGCAACGAGGATCGAGACGGGTAAAGTTTAACCACCTCGGAGCGCGTTCTCTCCGCCACCTCCTCCGTGTGTGTGTTGCTGCATGTAGCAGCTGCGTGTGTGTAAACTGCCCTGCCCCCTCGCAAGCAGGCGGGGGAGAGATCTCTCGTCTGGATTGGAAAGATCGAAAATACTAAAAAGACGCATGTTGCAGTCTCTTTTGCGTGTTAGAAACGGAGTTGGCGAAACTAAAACTGCAATATAATGTTTGTGTAGCAATAATACATATGACATATTTTTTCCATGTCTCCAGCACCGATGAAAAGACAGATAACGTCGGAGCTTAACGGAACCACGGTCTTTAATAATTCAGCCCGGGGCCCGTTTAATGCCGGGGCGCGGTACCCATCCCTACTGTTGGATGCTGCTGTTTTGAGCATTGCAATATATTTATTTTCACTATGTTATTTATTTATGATTATCTTTAGGCTCAGCAAAGGTCTGATGTCAGCTGTTGCTGTCTTTCTTTCTTCTAGTTAATACTGAAATAGAGCCCTGCTGCTTTGTTAGGGCCTTTTCTTTAAATACAATTTAAAAATGTTGATGGTGAAATGGTGTGCTCAGCTAACAAGGAAAAACATTGAGTCAGAAAATAGTGGATTAAGGGTTTGAAAGGAGACCCTACCATTTATGTACCGATGGGCCTGAAAAGGGGTATGTCAAATCATTTTAGAAAAAAAAAACAGGCATGTGAAAAATGTATTCGGACAAGTAAATTGCCAAACTCACTTGTCCATGGACAAGTACTCTCTAAAATATTGCTCTTACACTGCAGCAGAAAAGAGCCAAAGACAGCTTAATGTCAACTAAGAAGCATGCATGAACAAATATTACACAATACACAATTTACAAAATACACATCCTGTAACAGTTCTAAAGATGCAGCAGCCAGGTATAGATGTTGGCCACTTTATGATGTCATAACGATGTGTTGTCTTAGGTAACCATTAGCCAATCAGCAACCAAGGTAACCCCCCCCCCTTATCACCTGAATCTCCTCCTAGAGCATCATTGAGTTCTTTGTAACCAAATGTCTCTCAGAGGGGCGTGGGGAGGGGCTCCTTATTTTCATCTAAAGTAACAGACAGAGAATCAGCACTTTGGAAACAGGGCTGAAACAGAGGGGATTATGGGTAATGCTGCAATGATCTGTTTGGTGTTTCAGCCAATCAGAGACAGGCTCTGTATATATCTGAGAGCTGTGATATATTGATGAAGAACAGTATAACAGGAGACCTTTAACAACCTTCTCCCCTCCCCCTTCAGGCTGATAAGGGTCACTGGCAGGCGCTGCGTGTCCTCACGGAGACGGCAGCGTACGTGGACATGCAGGACGCCGCCGGGCGCTCTGTCCTCTACCTGGCGGCGCAGAAAGGGTTCCCGCGCTGCGTGGAGGTGCTGCTGGCTCAGGGAGCGTCCTGTCTGCTCAACGACACACAACTCATGTGGACGCCCATCCACGTCGCAGGTACCCCCCGGAGAGATTCAGATAATCAAAATAATACATTTAATGTTTATAGCGCTTTTTCTGGTGCTCCAAGACGCTTAAATAGCACTTTTCATACATCACTTACAGCTCAAAGTGCTTTACAAAATGACACAAGTTAAAAATAAACAAGAAGTTCCCCTCAGATTATTTGTTAAGAATTTTAAAAGGTACATGCAGCCAAATATAACATTTGATCAGATAGACACAAGGAGGTGAAATGTATGATAATAACAATATAATAAAATAAATAATGGTTTCTCTCTGACAGATAAGACGCAAGACAGACATCTATATATGTATATATATATATATATATCACCTTGAAAACCTTCAGGGTTGTGTTGCCGATCGTAAAAATTCTGCTCTCAACTGTTCTCTGTTTTAATTCAATTTAGGAAAATGTCTTTGGGTTTGAACTGAGAAAACAAGACGTTTATAAAAACAGAGATGGACATTTTCTCATTTTTCATGTCGTTTTTGGACATTTCTCTAGAGCTGATGCAATAAGTCGGCTAAACAGTTGACAGAAAAATAATCTCCAACTGTTTTTGTTAATTGATTTATCGTTAAAAAATGTTTTCATATTCTTCAAATGCTTTTTCCATCCTCTCAAATATAGAAATCTTACTTTCCTCTGTTTTATATCACATTAAAGTCATTTTAAAGACTTCACCTTCAACTTTGAGAAATTGTGATGGACTATTTTCTGGCATTTTTTATGTAGTTCTTTGAAATGTTTCTAGAACTGATACAATAAGTCGGCTAAAACAGTTGACAGAAATATTATCTACAACTATTTTTGTTAATTGATTCACCCCAGAGGTCGCGTTAACCGAATATTTTCCGTCTATGACGTTTTTTTTTTTTTAACAATGACGGAAAAATCTGAAAGCAGTCCGTCATTTTGACAGATTAGAACAAACTCAGAACAGCACCAAAGCTTCCCCGCAGCGGGGCCCCGGGGTTATGCCGTGTTATCATGCATGCCCTCCCAAAAGGAAACGATATAGTTTCCAAACCTAACTCTGCCGAACAGATCATTGAAATGTCTGAGTACTTGCTTTACGCTGCGCTCCCGCGAGGTGCAGTGGGCATGCATAACACGGCGCTAACAGTTCACGAGTGAGTGTGCGTCCCCGTCCCCCCCCCGGTAGAGTTGTGTACAGGCCGACGGGTTATAATGGATTTTTACGGAAATGTTACGATCCTGTTCGTCAAAATGACGGTTTCACCCATACATTTTTTTTTCATATTCTTCAAATGCTGCTAACGGCCTCTCAGATATGGAGATCCGGCTTTCCTCGGTTTTATATCACATTAAAGAGAATATCTTTGACAGAACATTTTAAAGACATCACCTTCAACTTTAGGGAAATTCACCGGCAGCGGAGACAGTGATGAACATAACTGTTAGTAGTTGTTCTAATTCACTGTAAAAGTCGATTTATACATTTTAATTCTCTTTGCTTTGTTCCACACCAGCTTCTAACGGCCACTCAGACTGCCTGCGGATGATGATCGATTACGGGGAGGAGGGGGACCTCACCAACGTGGCGGACAAATTTGGCCAGTGAGTTATTTCTTTTTGAAAAGCATGACTTCATTGAGCTGATTTTACCGATGTCCTACACACCTAAAACCCGTCCTAATGGTCTCTTCTGTCCCCTCAGGACCCCTCTGATGCTCGCCGTCCTGGGGGGTCACACTGACTGCGTCCACTTCCTGTTGGAGAAAGGAGCTCTGCCCGACGCCAAGGACAAGAGGGGCAGCACGGCTCTGCACAGAGGGGTGGGTACATCATCATAATAATACACTTTATTTATATAGCAGCTCTCATGCTTGACGCAGCCCAAAGTGCTTTACAGAGTATGACAACAATAACGACAATAACAAATGAGGAACAATAAAATATGAACAGTGAGACGACTAACAATTATGAGCCGAATTTAAAAAGACATGTCTTTAATTTACTTTTAAATTCTAATTGAGCTTCTAAGATCAAATGGTTTTGGGCGATATAGAAACAGAAAGCAGCCTCTCCAGTTTGAATGCACTCTAGGTACTTTTAAAAGTGAAACATTGGAGGATCTAAGGCCCCGGCCACACGAGGACGAAAACGGCTAAACGCATAGGATTAACGCAAACGCAATCACAAACAAGCTTCCGTCTACACGCAATAGTTATCCGGATAGTGTCTGCCCACACGAGACCGCTCCGTTTAGCTCCAACCGCTGGAGAAGCTGCAGTACATGCAGGAGCCTGTACGTGGCGCTGTAACTTCCTCCACAAAAGCAGCGAAGAAGCATGGTTGTCATGGTTGCCCTTCTGTTTATTCTCCGCGGTGGGGGCCGAGGGGAACCGGCAGAGTTTTTCGCCAGTCAACGTGTATTAAAGTTTAAATCTTCCGACAAAATTATAAAAGTGCCGGTCAAAGGTCTTCTTTGTTATTTATTGAGCTTTAAAACAAATGAATAACGACTCTATATAATATAATAATAAAATACACGGAGCCTCTCTTTTCCTCCCTCTCTTCGGACAGCGTCAGTGTCTGTCTCCTGCAGCAGCTGATCCAGTAACGAGTGACCCGGCCGACAGTAAAAATAAACATATTTATAACTAGGTAGTTTGAGAGGTGTCTCCGTCCTGTCAGATTAGACTTCACTCGCGTTTATGTCCATATCGAGAGAAAGATAAATAATCTGAATTCAGTGTGCAGTTTACTTTGACGCGGGGGTGAGCAGCAGAGGTGGGGAGAGGCGGGGCTATTGCCTCATCATTATCAGAAAATGATCGTATAGGGCGTACACACGGAGCCGTTGGACCCCCCAGAGCGTTGCGTATGCTGTTCTTTCCACCTTGGGACCCGTTATCGTTTACGCAGTCGTTTAGTGCCGTATTCGGTCGTCCTCGTGTGGCCGAACGGTCTATATGACACTAAACAGTAACGCAAACGACCGTTTTCGTCCTCGTGTGGCCGGGGCATAAGTGTCCTTGCTGGTTGATAAAATGAGAGACAGTCACTTAAATATGTTGGGGCAAGGTGATGTAAAGCTTTGAAAATCAGTAAGGACACCTCCATCGATGTGTTTCACCTTAACTCTCCCTCCAAAGCAAAGTAGTGTGGTTCAGCTCAATTAGCCCCTGCCTGGTGGTTAAAGAGTGTTCATTAGGTGTCTGCATGCTATCGTAAGCATCTGGACTCGTAAGCTAATGTATGATTCTCTGAGAATAAGGGATTTAGATTTTTCTGACTACTTCATTCCCAAAGAAATCCTCAATTTGAATTTCAGGAATGTTGAGTTTTTTCTTGGAACATTACTCCCTCAGATCTTTAATCATTCATATATATTATTTTGTTTTACATTGACCCCATTAAGTCCTTGTATATTCCATTCCATTTTTATTTGTCCCGCTCATGGTACGCAACACCAAATGTACAATAATTGCCACAAAACGTGACTCTACCAAAACACCATTGAGCGAAAAGGAGCAGGGAGAAGAATACAATCTTATGTGACCTGCCCTCTTTCACAGATAAGTGTATCTTAGGATACTAAGAGAAACACAACAAAAAAATACTTATTTCCCACGTGACGGTTAACGGAAAGAAACAAAACACCAAAACATCACATGTATAAGGAAAATAAAAGTGCAACACCCTCATCTGAGTCCTACTGGAGAAGAAGGTGGAAAGCGACGCATGATGATAATAATAACAATAACAACAATAACAATGGGACCCGCAAATACAGAAGAGACATCACATCAAAGACATCAAAAACATGAAGGACCAGAGTACAGACTTATTCACATTCTGCTTCATATAGTCCCATCTTTCTTAATTTATACTTCTTTAACTGAAAAATACAAATACAATTCTTTAGATCCTTCTGTTGAGAATTCACACAGGGACATATTGCCCTGTCAGCAAAAACGTTTTGTCATTTCAGTGTCAAAACACAACAGAGCTCTTTGCAAACCGTGTCTCCGCGACAGTTATAACGTCAAGTCCTGATATTTAAAAATAAATAATTGAAAGAAGATATCGATTGAATTCTTAATCTAAGAATACGAAATCCCTTTTACAGAAAGCAGCCTGGATCTTTTTAACACTAGAACCGCCAACGGGTACATTTTACCCGCAGCTGTTTTTTGATTGTATGTAACTTTTTTTCAATAACATATTAAAGTCTCCCAGTCCGTGACTTTTCCTGAAAGTGTGTTATGTAGCACCCTCTGTTGTTAACAATTGTCAATATGAAGTCAGATTGAAAAAATCGCCAAAAAAAATGCCATTTATACCCATATCCGCCAGCGGGTAATATTTACCTCATAGAAAATGCAGCGTAAACATGGCGTGTTGCTATAGCAACGCCTTTTGTCTACTGCGGTTCCAGAGAGAGAGAGTAGAGATGGGGAGAGAGAG
>NW_022991623.1:0-5000 GCF_902827175.1 Gymnodraco acuticeps
TATCGGACATATTTTTCCACGTTATGGTAAAATCCAAGAAGACTGAAATGTTTTTGTTGTTGGTAGTTGGCTAAATCCGAACTTTCACATCTAAGCCTTTTGCATAACCCATTTAGGGCATTAACTATTTTAAAAAGGCAAAAAAACGCCTCAAGTTGCGTAAAAACATTTCAGCGTAAGTTTCATAAAATGATGCAGTTTTGATACAGCAATATTAAAGTTAAGTAATGGAAATGTGGCTAATATTCCCATCAGTTAAACACCTTATAATCTCAGTGTTGCTCTTTAACGTTATCACGGCATTTGACTGACCGTAGGAGGTTGGGTTTAACGCTGAAGCCCCGCCCCCACATGTATTCAGGGGGCGTGGCCTGTGAAGCAGCCGAGACACAGGAAGCCTTTTGATTCCTTTGTTTTTTTTAAATGTGAGAATTGTCATCTGACAGTGTGTTGGACCTCTGTGAGTACTGCTGTGTCGCGAGTACTACTCAGTATTCTGGTTCTCCTGCAGTACTTCATGTAGCATGTTAATGTGTTTCCTCCAGGAGGGGCTGAATCTCAGTTTGCATGCCGAGCAGAGGCTTCGAGAGAGACGTCTTTATGCAGGCGATCACCACGAATGAAAATGTGGCGATGATAGCAAGCAGAAAAGTCAACGTTTCCATAGCCGCAGCTTCAGGCAGACGTTTCTCACTTCCAGAGTCAAAGGCTACGGTAGCGCTCGACATTTTGTGCGACTTCTGGGGCTGTAGTTTTTCTTTAGTTGTCAGATCTAAAGGTCTCAGTTATGCTTAAAAAAAGAACGTGTTACTAACTAAATGTAGGACAACTGTTCTTCTGCATGGGACAATTCATGGTAGTCTGCCAAATGTGATGCTTGTTTGATTGTCTATCTTACTTTTCAAAGCAGAGAAGGACAACTTTCCCCACTCCCACCCAGTTATAAAACGTGTTCTAGTCTTTGATGGAGCTTCTTCTCGTAAGAGCAGTTCAAGTTCGTGCTTCTTCTTCAACTCCCACTATTACTGCCTAAAGTTGGTTGGATGGCATTTGGAAAATCATGAAAAATGGTCAAAAGCAGAAAAGAAACCCACTTACTTTGAAGCACACAGAGGCCTTAACGTCTGTGATTAATTGAGCCATATTTGTACCCATCTTTTAAAGCGCTAGGCTAGCAGTTTCCCTCTGTTTCCACTCTTTGTGCTAAGCTAGGCTGAACACACCCTGGACCTAACTGAGATGAAACTGAACAGAAGTCGCACTGAATGACGATCGCGATCGCAGCCGAAAGCAAACTGAAATCTAAAGAAGAAATGATTTTACGTTTACTGAAATAAACCTGCGTCTTCTTTCTCTGTATGGCATGATGACCAGTGAAATGTAAAGGATCCAGTTCAGCGCGGAGCATCCGGTAAAAAAGAAAAATCCCCGTTTTTATTCGGCTGAGTCCTGGTCCCTTTTTCCAGCTGTTGTTGGATTTTAAAAACTGTTATGGAAATTGAAATTCTGAACTGGTTTTGTCCCAGTGCAGAAACCCACAGCAGCAGTGAGGGAGATAAAGGGAGGGGGGGGGGGGGGTAAAGCCAAATGTAAAGTAAAAACTAAAAAGCCTTAAATGAATAAAAGTGGTGCAATTTTGTAACAGCAACCTGTGGTGTGCAGTCATTCTGGATCGATGTGCATACACCTTCACACATAAAATAACACCTGTTTATGTGTGAGAGCAACATGATTACATCATTACATGTGTCAATGTACAGTCTTATATATTTCATTTAGTATGGGTATAATGTAAGGATAAATACATATGTAAATAGACGATTGAACGATTAAAGAACAGTTGGATGAATCAAGATTTATTGTACATTTTTTCGAGGTGCCGTTATAATATATATTTTTGAATGGTCTCAAGATAAAATATAATGCCATTATGAATTTGTTTGGTAATTAAAAATAATAATTATAATAGTTTGAGAGGTTTTTATTATTGTTATTATTTTATTTGTAAGAGGTCCTTTATACTATTATTATAACGTTATTTTGTAGTGCTCATTATTACAAATAAATAATTATTACAACAACATATTTCTTTGAAAGTTAATTATTATTATTATTATTAGTCATATGTTTTTGAGGGGTCACGCTCTGTTGACCTACATCATCGCTGACGTCAGTTGTCAACGTGCTTACGTCAGACGCTTCTAAGCTGCCATGGCAACGACGACCCTGTAACTGAAGCTGAGGAGCAGATAGTTAGCAGCTGCTGGTCAACTAGTTAACTAGTTATACGATGTCAACCAGCTAGTTAGCAAAGTGTAAATGAGCGCTATGACTAAGGAGTGAGTCGGTGAGTCCTCGCGGGGTTTTGTGGCCGGTAAGCGCGAGATGACCGTCCGCTTTAAGGTAATTAGCAACAGGTGTATTAGCATCGTTAGCATGGTTAGCCAAACAAACGGTGCTAACCATTGACTTTATATGTAAAGATGCTAACCTAGCCACCTAGCTCTGTAACTGCATCAATCATGAACATGTTTAAAGATCAGAGGTGGGATAAGTACTCAGATCCTGTACTTGAGTAAAAGTACTCAGATCCTGTACTTGAGTAAAAGTACTCAGATCCTGTACTTGAGTAAAAGTAGAAGTACTCAGATCCTGTACTTGAGTAAAGGTAAAAGTACTCAGATCCTGTACTTGAGTAAAAGTAAAAGTACTCAGATCCTGTACTTGAGTAAAAGTAAAAGTACTCAGATCCTGTACTTGAGTAAAAGTAGAAGTACTCAGATCCTGTACTTGAGTAAAAGTAGAAGTACTCAGATCCTGTACTTGAGTAAAAGTAAAAGTACTCAGATCCTGTACTTGAGTAAAAGTAAAAGTACTCAGATCCTGTACTTGAGTAAAAGTACTCAGATCTTGCACTTGAGTAAAAGTAGAAGTACTCAGATCCTGTACTTGAGTAAAAGTAGAAGTACTCAGGTCTTGTTCTTGAGTAAAAGTAGAAGTACTCAGATCTTGTTCTTGAGTAAAAGTAGAAATACTCAGATCATGTACTTGAGTAAAAGTAGAAGTACTCAGATCTTGTTCTTGAGTAAAAGTAGAATTACTCAGATCTTGTACTTGAGTAAAAGTAAAAGTACTCAGGTCTTGTTCTTGAGTAAAAGTAGAAGTACTCAGATCTTGTTCTTGAGTAAAAGTAAAAGTACTCAGATCTTGTTCTTGAGTAAAAGTAAAAGTACTCAGATCTTGTACTTGAGTAATAGTAGAAGTACTCAGATCTTGTACTTGAGTAAAAGTAGAAGTACTCAGATCTTGTTCTTGAGTAAAAGTAGAATTACTCAGATCTTGTACTTGAGTAAAAGTAAAAGTACTCAGATCTTGTACTTGAGTAAAAGTAAAAGTACTCAGATCTTGTTCTTGAGTAAAAGTAAAAGTACTCAGATCTTGTTCTTGAGTAAAAGTAGAAGTACTCAGGTCTTGTTCTTGAGTAAAAGTAGAAGTACTCAGATCTTGTTCTTGAGTAAAAGTAGAATTACTCAGATCTTGTACTTGAGTAAAAGTAAAAGTACTCAGATCTTGTACTTGAGTAAAAGTAAAAGTACTCAGATCTTGTTCTTGAGTAAAAGTAAAAGTACTCAGATCTTGTTCTTGAGTAAAAGTAGAATTACTCAGATCTTGTACTTGAGTAAAAGTAGAAGTACTCAGGTCTTGTTCTTGAGTAAAAGTAGAAGTACTCAGATCTTGTACTTGAGTAAAAGTAGAAGTACTCAGATCGTGTACTTGAGTAAAAGTAGAAGTACTCAGATCATGTTCTTGAGTAAAAGTAGAAGTACTCAGATCTTGTACTTGAGTAAAAGTAGAAGTACTCAGATCGTGTACTTGAGTAAAAGTAGAAGTACTCAGGTCTTGTTCTTGAGTAAAAGTAGAAGTACTCAGATCGTGTACTTGAGTAAAAGTAGAAGTACTCAGATCGTGTACTTGAGTAAAGGTAGAAGTACTCAGATCTTGTACTTAGTAAAAGTAGAAGTACCAGAGTGTAGGAATACTCTGTTACAGTAAAAGTCCTGCATTCAAAATGTTCCTCAAGTGAAAGTAGAAAAGTATTCTCATCAAAATATAGTGAAAGACAGTAAAAGTAGTCGTGGTGCAGATTGGTCCATTTCAGAATAATATATATGATATGTTTTATAATGATTGATCATGAAAGTGTTCTCAAAGCTGGTAAAGGTGCAGCTAGTTTGAATGACTTTGTATACTGCAGGGTAGCTGGTGGATTTACTCCAGGTGGAACTAAAGTCTGATTCAACACTTGATTAGATTTCACATCATTCATCCACATCTGTGAAGTAACTAAAGGTATTAAATACATGTAGTGGAGTAGAAGTACACAGTACCAGAAAATGTAAATGCTCAACTAAAGTACAATCCTCCAAATTGTACTTAAGTACAGTAATTGAGTAAATAGTTATTTTACACCTCTGATAAAGATGTAGCTCTGGACCCTGCAGGGTGCTGCAGTCAGGATGAATGAGATGCAATCTGTTCATCTAGGTAATCCTGTCAGAGTGACGTGTGTGTGTGTGTGTGTGTGTGTGTGTGTGTGGTGTGTGTGTGTGTGTGTGTGTGTGTGTGTGTGTGTGTGTGTGTGTGTGTGTGTGTGTGTGTGTGTGTGTGTGTGTGTGTGTGTGTGTGTGTGTGTGTGTGTGTGTGTGTGTGTGTGTGTGTGTGTGTGTGTGTGTGTGTGTGTGTGTGTGTGTGTGTGTGTGTGGGTGTGGGTGTGGGTGTGGGTGTGGGTGTGGGTGTGGGTGTGGGTGTGGGTGTGGGTGTGGGTGTGTGTGTGTGTGTGTGGGTGTGTGTGGTCAGTGTAGAAGTGAATACCAGAAGAGTTACAGGACGTCCCGCCCCAGAGGTTCTTCTCCTCAGCGCTGCGTCCCATTGGCCGGCCTGCGCTCAGACCAGATGGGTAAGATCCCTGAAAGCAGAACTGGACGAGTCCCGTTTCAACT
>NW_022991623.1:10000-45000 GCF_902827175.1 Gymnodraco acuticeps
TGTAAAGCGTGTATCTGCAGCAACGGGTTGTAGCAGCGATGTTTGCAGTGAAGGACAGGTTGTTATCTAGGGTCACACCCAGATTCCTTGCAGTCTGATCGTTTTTTGACCAGTTTTAATATAATACTATGAGCGTTTCTCCTTTTTATATTAAGTACTTCTTTTAGGTGATACATTACATTCATTATTATTACTGTTAATATTATTATTTGAATACATGTAGTTCAGCTGCCTGTCCACTAGGTGGAGGTAGACTGCTGGTTGTTTCGTTGTTTATATCAATGTCTCTTTTGATTCATATAAACTTATTTTATTCAAATAAAGTGTGTTTCTTAATCTTTTACACGTTTTATCAGTAAAAAGAGTATTTAAGTGACCTCTGACCTCCTCAGGTGCTCCACAGCAGCAGGTCTGTGCCCCCCTTTAAGAAACACCCCGTTCCCATGGAAACAGAATATCGCCGCAGCTTCCTGGGTCAAGCCCCGCCCCCAGAGCCCCGCCTCCGGAAACACCTGCATCACACACACAAGGTACACACACAGGGTTTATATACAAACACACACACAAGGTTTATACACACACACACACACACACACACACAAGATACACACACCTAAACACACTAATGGCGCATTTCCACTGCAGGGCCTCGCTCGGCTTAGTACGGAGTGGTCAGGCCTCGTTTTATGCCTTATTAGGCCCGGCTCACTTTATGCTGCGTTTCCATTACAGTTTAGGAACTGGGGCAGTTACTATAGTAACGCAGTGTAGGCGGAGCCGTGACGTCATCTTCAATGAGAGCCACAGAAAAACAACATCAGCCGTTAGCTGTTAGCACTCAGAGCTCACAGCTCCTCATATCTGTTCAGAAACTAGACAAAAGTTAAACAAGTACAAACCACAGACTGTCTGTGTCATGGAGAATACAGTCGCTGGTTTATTTATGTCTGTAGGCCGTTGTTGTGAGTGTGGACGGTCGGAGCATATACTGCGTTAGCTTAGCCAAGCTCCATTTAGAAAACACGCATTTTAAAAAGGTGTTTCTCTGCCGTCTGTCTGCAGACTTGTCAAAGCATTAATTCATGGTTTTTACTAACCGGTATCAGTATGTTGTTACTTCGGCATCATTTTGAAACGAGTATTACAATTAAATCACGGTCAAATATGTTCATCTGGTTGTAGTTGTAGTCCCCTTGCCAGCGATTCTCTCTCTAGTTTAGCATACTCAGCCCGACTCAGCCCGGTTGTTGGCCCGGAAAGAACCTCGATTTTATGGAGCCAGAGAAACTGTGAAATAGTACCCGCTAGCCGGAACTACGCCAAGTGGAAACGCAACCAAAAACGGCACGCATGCTTAAACCGTGCTCCGCGCTGTAGTGGAAATACACACACACACACACACACACACACACACACACACACACACACACACACACACACACACACACACACACACACACACACACACACAAACACACACACACACACACTTATTTCTGTATGAAGGACCAAGACTTTAATACAAATGTAATGAAATGTAAAAAAAAAAGTAAATCTTCTCATTAAAGCTTCTATTTTTCTCTCCAGACCAACAAGAAGAGGAGGGAGGAGCCAGAGAAGAAGCCCCGCCCCAAACAGGAAGTAGCCACCCCTCAGAAACAGGAAGTCCCGACCCCTCAGAAACAGGAAGTCCCGCCCCCCCCTCCTCCTCAGGTGCACAGAACAAACAGGTGCGTTTCAGTGGGTGATGGTCTTACCTGTCTTTGATGTATGTTATAAGAAATCCTCGCTTTAAATGTTCTTATTAAATCCTAAATCTAAGAGATTATCAGAATAAATGAGATCCATCCATCCATCCATCCATCCATCCATCCATCCATCCATCCATCCATCCATCCATCCATCCATCCATCCATCTATCCATCCATCCATCCATCCATCTATCCATCCTCCATCCATCCATCCATCTATCTATCTATCCATCCATCCATCCATCCATCTATCCATCCATCCATCCATCCATCCATCCATCCATCCATCTATCCATCCATCCATCTATCCATCCATCCATCCATCTATCCATCCATCCATCCATCTATCCATCCATCCATCCATCTATCCATCCATCCATCCATCCATCTATCCATCCATCCATCCATCCATCCATCCATCCATCCATCCATCTTCTCCCGCTTATCCGTGGTCGGGTCGCGGGGGTAGCAGTTCCATTAGAGAGCCCCAAACGTTCCTTTCCCCTCATCAACCAGCTCTGACTGGGGGATCCCAAGGCGCTCCCAGGCCAGCGAAGAGATATAATCCCTCCACCTGGTCCTAGGTCTACCCCTTGGTCTCTTCCCAGCTGGACGTGTCTGGAACACCTCCCTAGGGAGGCGCCCAGGTGGCATCCTTACTAGGTGCCCGAACCTCAACTGGCTCCTTTCGACGCGAAGGAGGAGCGGCTCAACTCCGAGCGGCTCAACTCTGAGTCTCTCCCGGATGACCGAACTTCTCACCTTATCCCTAAGGGAGACACCAGCCACCCTGCGGAGAAAACCCATCTCGGCCGCTTGTATCCGCGATCTCGTTCTTTCGGTCATGACCCATCCTTCATGACCATAGGTGAGGGTAGGAACGAAAATGGCCCGGTAGACAGAGAGCTTTGCCTTCTGGCTCAGCTCCCTTTTCGTCACAACGGTGCGGTAAAGCGACTGCAGTACCGCTCCCGCTGCTCCGATTCTCCGGCCTATCTCCTCCCCAGACGGTTTCTCTCTAGTTTCATATCCCGATATGGAAATTAAAGCGGGATAATCTCCTCTGGTACAGCTCTGTGGAAGATAATAAGTACTTTATTGATCCCATATTTGGGAAATGTTTGCTTTGCATCAGCATAAAAGACAAGGCATTGCACATTGGAGAAATTAAATTACAATTCTAAAATGTAAAAATCTCAAAATAGAAAGGAAACAAAAAAAAGTAGAATATGTGTGTGTGTGTGTGTGTGTGTGACAGGGTGTTGACTAGGGGTGCAACAACTAATCGACTTAATCGATTAAAATCGATTACCAAATTAGTTGCCAACTAATTCAGTCGTCGATTCGTTGGTGACGTCATCACGTGTGTTTTACGCGCCGTTAAGCTCCAACGTTATTGGTCTTTTTATCGGTACTGGAGACATTTAAAAAATACATGTCATGTATTATTGCTACATAAGCATTATATCGCACTCTTAGTTTCGCCAACTCGTTTCTAATATGCAAAAAGACAAAAAAATGCGTCTATGATATATTTTCGATCTTTCCAATCCAGACGCGATCTCTCTCCCTCGTCTGTGTGCGAGGGGGCGGGGCCGTTTACACACACTCTGCTAGCAGCTCTGTAGCCCCGTCCACGAGTAACGTTTCCCCGTCAGGTGTTCTGTATGCTAGCAGCACCACACAGAGTTAACTCAGTTATACAAACATGGGTTAATGATTAGAGGAAACTGAGTTATTTATTTTGTTAAAGTTTCAGCTATTCTGTTCACAGTTCTGTCATCACATTATTTAATACGATTTGTTAAAACATTGTTGTTTCTTTTGATGTGAAATATTATGCATTTAATTAATAAAAAGCAATGTTAGTTTTGTTCAAAATGTGTTTAGTTAGTTTAATAATATAAGTATTCATCTTTATTGTCTTGTTAGTTTCCACATGCCTAAAACAACCTCAAGCTACATCTAAAAGTTGATGGCTGAATCAGAGCGTTTGAGAAATTGTGCAAGGCGTACAATAATAGTCCGAATAGTCGATTAATCGATTCATTAATCGATAGATTAATCGATTATCAAATTAGTCGTTTGTTGCAGCCCTAGTGTTGACAGAGTTTCAGTCCAGCTGTTCTTCTCCTCTCTGCAGAATCCCCGAGAGAAACGGAGCCTCGGACCGAGACGCCCGTCAGGTCAGAGGACATCTTAATAACCATGACTTTAAACACCGCTGCAAACACAGATTCATTTCATTCTGACCCATCATGAAGTCTATGAAACAGCAAACGGTGTCCATCACATTCACAGCGCCAAATGTGACCTCTTTAAATGTCTAATTTCCTACTAAACAACCAGAAACATTTAGTTTTAAAGGGGACCTATCATGCAAAATGCACTTTTGTACGTCTTTTATACATGAATATGTGTCCCCGGTGTGTCAGGGAACTCAACCCTCTCTCTTTTCCTCCATACCCAAATCTCTAAAAACGGATCTCAAACAGACGGATCCAGATTTGAAATATCTCTGACGTCAGAAACGAGGAGCTCCGCCTATATGGCCAACTCTCCACCTATCAGGGGGAGACAGCCACGGCCATTGCCGTTCGAAAGCGCTGGAGACGCTGTAGTACATATGCCAGGCCTGTAGGTGGCGCTGTAGTCTGCCACAAAAGCAGCGAAGAAGACTTCTCACAGATTCAGCCCTTACGGCTGGAAAAGAGCAAATAAAGCGAAATGAGGCTAAAATGCAGGATCTGTTTGGTATTTTGAAAAACTTCACAGACATGTTTTATATAAGTATGGCCCTTCAACATATTATTCAAATATAGCATGATAGGTAGGGTTGGATATCGTTTGAATTTCCACGATTCTGATTCCGATTCTACTTTTCGATTCCGGTTCTTAACGGTTCTCAATTCCGATTCTTTGAGGGGTAAAAACACGATGCATGCTCCTTCCACCAAAAACATTACATTTATTCGAGAAACTTTTACACAGGTTAGTTTACAGTAATATTCATATTAATCAGTCTGTTTATATTCACTGCTATGTAACTGTACCTGAGAACCACTGAAGCTACAACAGTGCAACTTTGAAAGGAACCCCCCCCCCCCCATTTAAAAACAGTTCTTGTTGAGAGAAACAAGCAGATCTGCCTCTCAGGGAAACCGGGAAGAAATGTTTGAACATGTTAAAGTAAAATGTTTCAATCTGGTGCACTTTGAGCAGAATGACTAGAGACTAGATCTAGGGGGTACAACTCTAAACACCCATATGAAAAAGATCGGTTTACATTTTCATAATTAAATAAGTATGTGAGCATAACCAGTAACCCATAGCCAATAACAAATACATGTAACGTCTTTTATTTTTGTTGTTCATTCATATCTTATTTTATTTATGCATATTTTTTCATCTCTTCAGTTTAAAACGATATGTCTGGTTTACTGTCCTATAGTATACATTGGAATGATTTCAAACCTGTTTTATCCCAATCATTATAAAGGAGTGCCTTGGAAATATGTGTTTACATAAATTGTGACCAAACCGTTTGAACTTAGACTAAAGTGAACTATCTAAACACTCAGAGTCCTTTACCTCACTGAGCTGTAGTTATCAGCCTCAGTCTGACTGGAGAGGACTCTCCCTCCACATCATTGTAGAAACATCTTCTTCTTCCGTTAGAGCAGCTAGCACCAGATGCTAATAACAACAGCGCCCTCCCTCGCTCACTCGCACTTTGGCTGTGAGCTGCGGGCGCCAGATAAGCCAACATCCCCCATTTTCATCACTTACAGCGCCCATCGTACAGGGCAAATGAAAAGTGTAACCGGGGTGAAAAGGGTGTTACATTTACTTAATTATGAATGTTGTTACATCAAGGCCGAACATTAGGATGAGCACCAACGGTCAAAACATTTTGTTTCCTCCCAGAGCTGTCAGCGCAGCGCCTCCACAGATCTGGCGCCCAAGGCGAACATCTATAACGCCAGTGCGACGGGCCGGCCCTGGGGCCTCATGTATAACGCAGTGCGTAGGATTCACGTGGGAAGGTTGCTTACGTAGTAGAAATCCGAAAAATAGGTCCATACATTTTCTGCCACTTCCCGATTCACCAAACATTGCGCACCGGCGAGGAAAGTGCGTACGGCACTTCCTACGCCGGTTTCCCTTTATAAATCACAACCGACTCGAAATGCGGTGCAGCTTTTGCGGGCTTCACGTAACGCCCATATTTGCCTATAAATAGTCAAAGAAACGCCCATTCATTCATTCTGACTGACTGCATGGAGAAGATCGCAGGAAATGACGACAGAACAGTTAAAAAATACATCTCACGCCGTGTCAGATGTGGGTTATTTTGGGAGGTGGAGATAAATCATATTGTTTGGTGGATGCAGTTTGAACCAGAGTAGCAGCATGGAGGTCGGATCGTCACCAAAATAAATAAATAAATGGCCCGAAAAAGGTTGTGTTATATCAGCTGTACAATTTACCACATATAGTGTTCTTAGCTTTCATACCTCCTGTGTTTTACGAGCGACGTATCAAGTCTTGGCAAACGGCATAAAACACGATTAAACGTGATAGTATATAAAACCATGCTCGTATCTACAACCTATAGAAATGCAACACGGCGTCAGTTTAAAGTAATGCTGTCCTCCTGCTCACCGCATCATTTATGAGAAAACATTTCATAACATTAACACAACATATTCGAGATGGTTTTCAATAACATATCCGTATTTATTTATTTCTCCAAGTTATGTTTTTGTGTGCACTGAGGAGTCGCAAACAGGCGTTTGTTTAATCATTTTAAGATTGGCTTTAATCAATGTTTGAAAATGAATTCTTCATATATGATAAATGAGAGGTAACATTTTGTTTATGGTATTATTTCCACATATTTCTCTCCATTCTTCCTTCTGCCAACGGTGTCGCAGTTTCTCGTCTCTCCCGTTTTTGTGCTTAGTGCGTACGCATGGGTTAGAGTTTGCGTGGAGGACCGCACATTTTCCCGTCAAGTTAGTATTTTATAAATCGCAAACATTGCGTAGAAACTGGCGTACGCCATTTTTTTAGCGTATATCGCTTTATAAATGAGGCCCCTGGTCTCAGGTTACAGTAGGCTACGGAGAGCGGCGAGAAACATTTCCTCAGGCATCGAAAAGCGGAGCGAAATTCACATTTCTAAATGATGCCGTTGGAATCGAAATGTTGTTCTCGGTACCCAACCCTAATGATAGGTCCACTTTAAGAAATCCTCTAATTTAAGAGGCTCAAATATTCAACGGCTGTATTGTCATGTGTAAACAACAGAAAACAATGGAAGAACTCATGGAAAACACCACACAGCTGTAAAAGTAGAAGTACTCAGATCTTGTGCTTGAGTAAAAGTAGAAGTACTCAGATCTTGTACTTGAGTACAAGTAGAAGTACTCAGATCTTGTACTTGAGTAAAAGTAGAAGTACTCAGATATTGTTCTTGAGTAAAAGTAGAAGTACTCAGATCTTGTACTTAAGTAAAAGTAGAAGTACTCAGATCTTGTACTTGAGTAAAAGTAGAAGTACTCAGATCTTGTTCTTGAGTAAAAGTAGAAGTACTCAGATCTTGTACTTAAGTAAAAGTAGAAGTACTCAGATCTTGTACTTGAGTAAAAGTAGAAGTACTCAGATCTTGTTCTTGAGTAAAAGTAGAAGTACTCAGATCTTGTACTTGAGTAAAAGTAGAAGTACTCAGGTCTTGTACTTGAGTAAAAGTAGAAGTACTCAGATCGTGTACTTGAGTAAAAGTAGAAGTACTCAGGTCTTGTATTTGAGTAAAAGTAGAAGTACTCAGATCTTGTTCTTGAGTAAAAGTAGAAGTACTCAGATCTTGTACTTGAGTAAAAATAGAAGTACCAGAGTGTAGGAATACTCTGTTACAGTAAAAGTCCTGCATTCAAAATGTTCCTCAAGTGAAAGTAGAAAAGTATTCTCATCAAAATATAGTGAAAGACAGTAAAAGTAGTCGTTGTGCAGATTGGTCCATTTCAGAATAATATATATGATATGTTTTATAATGATTGATCATGAAAGTGTTCTCAAAGCTGGTGAAGGTGCAGCTAGTTTGAATGACTTTGTATACTGCAGGGTAGCTGGTGGATTTACTCCAGGTGGAACTAAAGTCTGATTCAACACTTGATTAGATTTCAGATTGAATGTATTTTCTGACATAATTATCTGTGTGTGTGTGTGTGTGTGTGTGTGTGTGTGTGTGTGTGTGTGTGTGTGTGTGTGTGTGTGTGTGTGTGTGTGTGTGTGTGTGTGTGATGTGTGTGTGTGTGTGTGTTGTGTGTGTGTGTGTGTGTGTGTGTGTGTGTGTGTGTGTGTGTGTGTGTGTGTGTGTGTGTGTGTGTGTGTGTGTGTGTGTGTGTGTGTGTGTGTGTGTGTGTGTGTGTGTGTGTGTGTGTGTGTGTGTGTGTGTGTGTGTGTGTGTGTGTGTGATGTGTGTGTGTGTGTGTGTGTGTGTGTGTGTGTGTGTGTGTGTGTGTGTGTGTGTGTGTGTGTGTGTGTGTGTGTGTGTGTGTGTGTGTGTGTGTGTGTGTGTGTGTGTGTGTGTGTGTGAGATTTGAGACAGACTCTATGGATCAGAGGAGGAAGATATCTCACTTTTGCTTGTTGTTATCTAGAATCCAACTGTGGTGGACGGTTGATCTGGCAGTTATCAGTTCCTCTGGTGTTCAGGGGGATTTGAGATCAACTTTTTGTTGTGTGTGTGTTTTGCTGATGGAAAACTAGAGTGCTGAGTGTCAGCGGTAAAACCACAGAGCTTCATTTCAGGGAAACAACTCTCTGTTAGTCACACACACACACACACACACACACACACACACACACACACACACACACACACACACACACACACACACACACACACACACACACAGGTAGGTGGAAAGTGTCGTATGAGTAAGGGGTAAGATGAAACACTTTTATTGGCCGAAAAGTTAATGCACACGACATGAAGAAGATCCCTTTAACCTGTGCAGGACAAACAATTCTACAAATGTCTCTTTTACATTTGTATCCCTGATATTTAAAGAATATTTTCACACTTTCTGGCTGTGGGTCATGGCGTTTTAGTTTTCGTGCCAAACACTGCAATATCAAAAACCAATCTGAGTTTCCTTCCAACGGTCTGCTGATATCCGTTCACTGGGTGGTAGCTGGGAGAATGCCACGGAGGAATTAACCCTTTTATTAGTTTGTCTGATCAAACTGCTGGAAGGTGTTTTAAACCTGCTTAAAAAAGGCTCTCTAATATGTTCTTTCAATAAGAGCAACAAGTAGGTGTAGGTGTTCTTCAAACATAAAACAACCGTATTAAAAATGACCTCTGTAGTACTTTAAAGGCTTAAGCCCCACGGACCCGGTTCCGGGGCCGAAATCGCATCATTTGCAGGAAACAACGTCTAAGGAACCTTAATATTTAATAAACTATGAATATTTTATATCCATATAACGGGGAAAAACTCATTTAACTGATCTTTTTCATTTTTGAAAAAGACACACAATGCTAACAGTGACCCTCTGAATTAGCCCAGAGCGAAACATGCTAACCTATTACTGCACCGAAAATCACTCCTAGCTCCCTTATTACTTATCCTAGCTGCACATCCAACACATCGTTTATGATCGTAAAGACACAGAATCTAACGGTGCCCACCTCAACACTGAAAGATCCAAACTTGCGACGTTATCAACAAAAACGTACATCAAAACAAGTAGCGCTAGGTAGCCCACAACCCTAACATGGCTTACCTAGGTCTTTGTCTGGTCTAAACTGGTCTTCAATGGCATTCAAACGATAACAAAGATGCTGTAGTTAATCCATAGGTTAATATCTAATGTGTCTGTGTCCCCTTTGAAATGTTCTGATAATCTATAAGCAATAAAACTGCAATTCCGTTTTCAAATATCAGAGCAGGGATATTCCTAAACTCTGAAGCAAGATTGCATGCGCAGAGACCGCCACCTTTTTTTTAACATGAGTGTGTGCGGGACGATTCCCCCTCGATTCTATTGGCTCTAACGGTCAAAATCTAAGAAGGGGGGCCAGAGATAAGGAAAAGCCACCCAAATGGCCCCAGAAGAGGTTTTTTTGGCTAAATCTGTCTAAAAAGGTCAAATGTCACTTGTTTTGCATCAATCTTGATACAGGGTACTTATTATATGTTGTACTTTGGATTCCTAAAGCTTTTAATCTACCATCCCATCATTCAAGGTTAGTTTTCACTATAAGTAAAAAATAATTTTTGGACCGACACTATAATTTACAGTTTTTTACTGTGTTCAATCTGAATTTTCTTTAAAATAAAAAACATCTATATTGATTCTGACTTTTCTACATCCAACTCACAGGTTTATCATTACTTTGAGATACAATATTATTAATTTAACGCTTTTATAAGATATGGTCATTTGTTCTGGGAATGTAATTTTCGAGCCTGAGACCTGAAAAACAGGCTCAGGGCTAAACAGGTTATTAAGAGCGAACACCTACCTGTTGCTCTTATTGAAAGAACACATTAGAGAGCCTTTTTTAAGCAGGTTTAAAACAACTTCAACATCAGACAAAGGGATTTGAAAAGATTAGAGATCCAAGGTGTGTACAGAGCTACAGTGTAGATATGTCAGGGTCTCAGGCTCCTCCAACCGAGCAACACAATAACACAGATGCAATACTGCAAGGAAATAAAATAAAATAGAATAGAAATAGTGCAAGGAGAGTCTATATACAAGCAATTGGAATATGATATATTAGATAAATAATTTGCAAACAAAAAAAAGTCTGTTATGAAATCCAATTTATATCGAGATAAATAAAGTATTCTGATTCAATAGTATAGTTATAAATACACTGTAGATCAGATTTACATATTATGGACAGTGTAATAAATATATATAAAATAGGTAATATTAATATATATAGTATGAGCAGAGATGAGGTCATGACCTCTGAATCTGGGGGCGATCTGTCACTTTCCTCCCTGTGGTGAGGCTCTCAATGTGAAACTGACGTGTTTCAGAGGAACCGAGGAAGTGTGTGTGCAGCGTCAGGTGTGTGTGTGTGTGACTGTGTCAGGCATGTGTGTGTGTGTGTGTGTTGTGTGTGTTTGTGTGTGTGTGTGTGTGTGTGTGTGTGTGTGGTGTGTGTGTGTGTGTGTGTGTGTGTGTGTGTGTGTGTTGTGTGTGTGTGTGTGTGTGTGTGTGTGTGTGTGTGTGTGTGTGTGTGGTTATCCGGGGTCAGGTTACCGTTACCTGGATCACTCAGTAATTACAGAAACACTCTGATCTGACCTGGATTCTGTTTCGATGAGATTTCACAAACGTAATAACCCCCATCTGGAGATGTTCATTCAGTATTTCCCCTCGGTGCTGTTGATATCAGTCGTCATGGTTTCTACACATCCTGCACTCATCACCATCCCTGCTTCTGTTTCTGTGAAGTCAGCAGCATTTTGACAAGAAGACTTCAAAACTGTCCGATTGTATTTCCTGAATCAGAAATAGACTTATATAATCAGGGTTCAGTCTGCACCGGGTAACAGGGGCGCCGCGCCCTCAAACCGAAAAGCAGATTTTCCCGTCAAATGTTAAAATGATGCCAGAAAACAATATTTCTGTTCCTCAAAAACTGTTGAATGACTCCAGAAATCTGAGTATCAAACAGAGCGTCAGAGACAGCTTTGTTTTCACGGAGCTCCGACGTCACGTTGTTGTTTACGTCAGGAGACGTCTTGTTCACGAGAATGTATATATCTTATATACAAGATCAGAGACACAGTAGAAAAACTCCTGGTGTATTATAATGAAAGAAAACACGTTAATAGAATTAAAAACCATGACACAATAAGTTGTCCGTCCGTCCACTGGAAACGCTGCGGCGCTTTTATTTTGAAACATATCTCGTTTGACTGTTTTTTGAACATATTCTACTACGTGATGAAACCGTAGTGAAGTTACTGATATGACGATGCAATCAGCTGATTAACCGTCTACAGCAGGGGTCAAACTCAAGGCTTCATTTCATGTTTCCCTCAAGAGCTCTGAAAGTATATAATAGGTTACATTCCGCTTTACAGAACCGCGTTGCCCATAAACTACATGTCCCACAATGCATCTCATTTTGTAATATGCGCACTGAAGAGAATTGCAATTATTTGCCCTAGACTTCTGCTTTCAGACGTAGTTAATCATGAAGTTATTACCCTATCTGATAAGCATCCAATGCAGAGGCAGTAAAGTAATATACTACATTATTTTATATATGTATTTTATATAGTCTTAAAGTTCCAACCTTAATGCTGATGTGGCCCGGGTTGAAATTGGGTTTGACACCACTGATCTATAGCAACTGAAAACCTCTAATAATAATAATAATGATTTGTAAAACGTATTGTTTAATAAAACGGACTCTCCCTGCAGGTGGAGGAGTTGCGGCAGCAGGCGATGTCGTACCGTCGTCGGGCGTGGGGATCGAACTTCTGCAGAGACCACCTGAGCCAGCTGCTGTCCAATCACAACGCTCTGTGGGAGGCGGCCAGCTCTTGCTCTTACCCCCCCTCCCCTCACCCTCTGACCTCTGACCCCCCGTCACCTGTGGAGGCTCTGGAGCTCAACAGGTGAGACGTCAGAGAGCATCATGGGAAATCTTCGCTATCTGCTGATGTCTAATTGTGTTTTTGTTTGCAGTAACTCCAGTCAGAGGTCGACAGCTTCCGGAAGAACTAAAACTCCTGAGAGACGTTCGGTCTGGGGAGAAGAAGAAGAAACAGACGAGTAAGATCTAGAAGAAATCTGTACTCTGAATACTACTCTTGTAAAGTGGATTAAGAAGCCGTTAAAAAAATACTCTTTCCGACCGCAGAAGATTAACCGCGTATTAGAGGAAGAAACTGTGCAGCATTTTAGAGAGAAATGTCATTGTGTGTGTGTGTGTGTGTGTGTGTGTGTGTGTGTGTGTGTGTGTGTGGTGTGTGTGTGTGTGTGTGTTGTGATGTGTGTGTGTGTGTGTGTGTGTGTGTGTGTGTTGGGTGTGTGGTGTGTGTGTGTGTGTGTGTGTGTGTGTGTGTGTGTGTGTGTGTGTGTGTGTGTTGGTGTGTGTGTGTGTGTGTGTGTGTGTGTGTGTGTGCTGTGTGTGCTGTGTGTGTGTGTGCTTGTGGTGTGTGCTGTGTGTGTGTGGTGTGTGTATGGTGTGTGTGTGTGTGTGGTGTGTGTGTGTGTGTGTGTGTGTGTGTGTGTGTGTGTGTGTGTGTGTGTGTAGGGAGGAGGGAAGGTTACCGACTCCGAGGCTGAAGATACGACCGACTCAGAGAACTCACCATGATCTCACCACACCTGCCACTGGTACACACACACACACACACACACACACACACACACACACCAACACACACACACACACACACACACCCCCCTCTCGGTGTGACCTCTGACCTCTGTTTGTCCTCCAGGAGGCGCTATACTGGTGGGAAAAATGAAGAGCGGTAATGAATCATCAGCAAACAAACAGGTGATATTATAATCAATCATTAAAATGCTGTATAATTGTTCTAATTGCTGCTACAGTATATTATGTTACATTAAATTATACAACATTAGCTTCTATAATATTTTATTATATGATATGATATTATATTAAATTATTTTATTTCAATATATTATTTTATATTAAAATATATTACATTAGACTAAGCTTTATTACATTTAATTAAATTATATTATATTATAATATTAGAACATATTTTTGTACATGATATAGAATTAAATTAAACTATATTATGTTTTTTAAAAATGCACTTGATTATATTAAATTAACTAACGTTACATATAATTCAGTTATATTATTTTAATTATATATATTATATTACTTAATAACATATATTAGTTTCTGATGTTTGTTTTTTTGTTGTGTCCAGAGATGTGGCTCCTCTGTTTCCATGGCAGCGGGGGCGGAGACTACAGTTGCTATGCAGATCACCCCGAAGGAGGCGTGGTCTGAACATAACTCCGCCCACTCCAAAACATCTGCCTCGTCCCCCGACAACAGGCCAACTGTCAGTCCTGCCTCTAAACCAATCAGGATGAAGCAGACTTCCCCTCCTCCTGTAGCCCCGCCCCCTCAGCACTGTATTCAAGGCACTCTGAGGACCGCCGACTTCCAGCACAACGGTGAGGAGTTTAAGATATTAACCTGCAACTTTTAAAACATTAAATAAGTGAATAAATTACAGGAACAATCAAGCTTACTCGCTGATATCAGAAAACAGTGAACAAATGTTCCCAAAATTAGATGGAAGCAGCAACTGTCAAGCATTTTGCCTTAAAAAGAAGAATACAACTCATGCCCCGGCCACACGAGGACGAAAACGGTCGTTTGCGTTACTGTTTAGTGTCATATAGACCGTTCGGCCACACGAGGACGACCGAATACGGCACTAAACGACTGCGTAAACGATAACGGGTCCCAAGGTGGATAGAACGGCATACGCAACGCTCTGGGGGGTCCAACGGCTCCGTGTGTACGCCCTATACGACCATTTTCTGATAATGATTGCGCAATAGCCCCGCCTCTCCCCACCTCTGCTGCTCACCCCCGCGTCAAAGTAAACTGCACACTGAATTCAGATTATTTATCTTTCTCTCGATATGGACCTAAACGCGAGTGAAGTCTAATCTGACAGGACGGAGACACGCAGCTCTGCTCACCTGCAGCTCCTCCCGCTGTGATGCGGCGGTGAACGGAGTAAAACACACACTTCAAGTCAGATCATCACCCTTAGCTATTTTAATTACCTCTCAAACTACCTAAACTAGTTATAAATATGTTTATTTTTACTGTCGGCCGGGTCACTCATTACTGGATCAGCTGCTGCATGAGACAGACACTGGCGCTGTCCGAAGAGAGGGAGGAAAAAGAGAGGCTCCTTGTATTTTATTATTATATTATATAGATTCATTATTCATTTGTTTTAAAGCTCAATAAATAACAAAGAAGACCTTTGACCGGCACTTTTATAATTTTGTCGGAAGATTTAAACTTTAATACACGTTGACTGGCGAAAAACTCGGCCCGGTTCCCTCGGCCCCCACCGCGGAGAATACACAGAAGGGCAACCATGACAACCATGCTTCTTCGCTGCTTTTGTGGAGGAAGTTACAGCGCCACGTACAGGCTCGGCATATGTACTGCAGCTTCTCCAGCGGTTGGAGCTAAACGGAGCTGTCTCGTGTGGACAGACACTATCCGGATGACTATTGCGTGTGGACGGAAGCTTTTTTGCGATTGCGTTTGCGTTAATCCTATGCATTTAGCCGTTTTCGTCCTCGTGTGGCCGGGGCATCAAACTGTAAAAAAGAGTTTGCTTACTAGTTATTTATCAGAAAACAAAACTTATGAAACTTTGCAACAGTCCAACATGAAGCCAACTAATAACATAACTTATTTATTACTATTAGAACTTATATGATATATATTAAAGTGTTTTGCGATCAGGACATATTTATTTTTGCTTTTTTATTATTCTTTTTATTTTATTCTGTTTTACTAAAAATAAATAAATAAATAAATAAATAAATAAATAAATAAATAAATAAATAAATAAATAAATAAATAAATAAATAAATAGCCTTATTATTATAATTATTCCAGAAAAAAACAACTGAGGATTTTATTTACTTTAAAACCCTAAATAAATATGAAACGTTCGATCACTACGATCATTTGTTTATATTAATCAGATTATCTATAAATCGTCAACAATTTGTCAATTTTATTATTTAAATGTGTTGTTAGTTTTTAGAATAGGTTAATTATTTTTATACATTTCAATAATAAAATAAATATTAAATGAAGGGATGCCCACCAGAGGCCTGTACTACGAAGCCGGATTTTCGCTTAGCGGCTAACTTCAGGGTTAACTCTGGGTTTCCGGTCCTACGACGCTGGTTCTCTTCTTAGCGGGCTAGATCTCCATGGTAACTGATGTTGAACGGCTAACCCCGGGTCGGCTCTAGAACAAATCGAATGGGGGGGAAATCATTTACAAAGGGGGGGCACACACTGCCGTCAACAACCAACACACAAACGCAACTTCAAAAAACATGCTGTAAAGTCTATTGTCTTTCACACACATTGCAGGGTGTAGTGCTATTGTATAGCGCACCATGACTTCTGCATATATGCACGGTAGAGGCACGACCACCAAAACAGAAACATATGGACATAGGCCGCCATACAAAAAGGGTGCAAATGTATTTAGTATCCTATCCATGTGAACATGTTTTAGGTGGGGGTGGACCTAACCTCCTCTAGGAGGGTCTGGGGGCTTGCTCCCCCGGGAAGATTATTTAAAAAATATTGAAGTTAAAAGCATCAATCTGGTGCACTTTGAGAGCAACATGAAGAGATCTACGGATACATCTCTCAGCATCCATATGAAACAGAACTGGAAGCAGATTAACTTTTTCTTTATGGATATTTCACTAATCATTCCCCTTTTAAACTGTATTCTTGTGTTACTGTCCTATAGTATTTCATACCCGTTTTTTATTTATTCTCTTATTCTTTAATAACTATAATGATCATATAAAGGTATTCCTCGCAAATACTGGTTTACATAAATGGTGACCAAACCGTTTGAGACCCACTGAGATAACCTACACTAAAGTGAACTATCTAAACACTGAGAGTCCTTACCTCACTGAGCTGAGGTTATACGATCCTCTCAGTCTGACAGGAGAGGACTCTCCTCCACCTTGGTGTAGAAACAGCCCTTTATATCCGTTAGCATAGCTAGCTAACCAGATGCTAACAACAACATTCCACGTTACCGCTTGCGCACTCACAAAATGTGCTCGTGCCACACACACACACACACACACACACACACACACACACACACACACACACACACACACACACACACACACACACACACACACACACACACACACACACACACACACACAGATGCCGAGCTTGAATGAAACACAGAGACCCATGTACTTGTACTGTACTGTATATCATATTATTTTCGTTGGCTTTACTGTATAATCAGTATAACAGACGAACAGATCGCCACCGGGCTTTCATCTAAACACACAGCCACGTAATGATAACAAAACAAAGGTTAAGGTCATTGGTCAAGCAACACACCAATCAGAGAGCAGCAGTGAGCACAGCTCAGGCTGTGTTTTATATTTGTATTCTTTATTTCTGACGTATTTCACACAAAAAACCTTTAGTGGAAACGTTTTCACTTATATGATTTTTTTTTTTTAAACGGCAAAGTGGCTAGGCTTGCCCACCCTGCGTTGGGGGGGCACAGTGACTCATTTGGGGGGGCATGGCCCGCGAATGACCCCCATGACGCCGACCCTGGGCTAGCCTGGTCCGGAGCAGGTTAGGTTGCAGGCTAAGAGATCAACTCAGTGAAAGCACCGCCTGCTGACCAATCAGAGCTCAGTGTGCGGAGTTTAAAGCGATCAAGTAATATTACAGGAGAAAGGAAATACAGAAAAGACGGCCGGCAAAAATCAGCGACTGTGTGAACGTGAACATGAATAGAATATCAGCTCCATCTTCAGAGCAATCTGACTAATATAACATTAGCGTTAAGAAAGCTTACTTAAATATCTGCCACAACATAAGTAACCGGATCAGAGTAACATTAAGTACAGTCCATATCACTTCATAATGTATCATCTCCTGATCTGAGTCAGCTGAGCCGCATCTGGCCGTGCAACACTCACAGCGTCACAGACTGGATGCAGAAGCATTATTTGAAGCAACACATTAAGTTGAGGAAACACTGAAGTCAAATGTAATGAAAGTCAGATGGTGTCTTAGACGGGCAGTGATATCATAAACCTGTTAATGTACGCATTCAAACTCTTGTTCTGTTACCAGCTGTGTTCACCTTGCAGGTGCAGCTCTGTGGCTTTGATCCTGGATCAAGTGTTTAAGTCCTGGATGTTTAAAGTTTAACTTCTTCAAATGTCTAATATTATAGTTGACTTTTCATTCAGGAAGTATGACGCGCTGTCAGTACGCTTGTCCATGTTTGTGATTGGTCAAACGTTGCTAGCCCCGCCCCTTTCATGTGAACGCGCACTCAGCCGGACAGAGAAACCCTGGCTTGAGTTACCGAGTTGATAACCAGCGTGGTAGGACCGCTTAGCGAGAGCGCGTTTGTTTTGGGTTAGGTAAACCGGGTAACTCGAACATACCAGGGTCTGCTGAACCGGCTTCGGAGCACAGGCCTCTGAATTGTATGGTTGTTTTCAAATCTTCAAAAAAACAACAACTGAGAAAGTCCATAACTCTGATTTTGTTTATTTAAAAAAAGGAGGTGTTTCTGTTTCTCCCCTCGCTTCACTTCCTTCTCACTTCCTTCTCACTTCCTTCTCACTTCCTTCTCACTTCCTTCTCATCAACAGATCTCCTTTCACAACGAGCTGGAAAATAAAATATTAATAAAAGAGTCGTCATCAATACCAATGACTGTCCCTCCTGTATATCAATAATGTGTGTGTCCTCAGGTGATCTGGGGCTGAGGTTCAGAGAGCAGCTGTGTTGTTCAGGAGGCTGCAGCCACCATGAAGGTACGACAACAACAACAACAACAACAACAACCAATATCTATTAAAACTAGTATTATTAAGTTAATTAGTAAATTAAATAGATAAATGATCATTTTAATACTACATAAATAATAATATTAATATAAATAATGTTAATAAATACGGTAAGTTCTGTAAGTAGAAAAATAATAGTTTAACAATCTTCCCTGTAATTCGCCCTGTTGTCTCCTTGTTCGTATATTCCTGGTTCATGTTTTTGTTGTTGTTATTGTCTTGTACATTAGTTACCTTCTTTCATTATTTAAATGTGTCCTCTCGATTCCTAGACGACCGTTTGTCGGCGATGTCGTGGCGTTCGGCGACTTCCTGCTCGGCGGCGTCCGTCGTCCTGCAGCGAGCTCAGAGACGAGAGAGTTTCTGGGGAAAGAGATGACCTCTGACCTCTGACCTCTGACCTCTGACCTCTGACCCCCACCACAGCTGAGTCTAACCACTACTGTACAGTTATTATGGGATCGAGTTAAATATCATGTTTTTTTTAATAGCTGGATTCAAGGTGCTAATAATCACGCTGTGTTTTTATAATGAAGTCATAGATGCTTTCATGTCATTATGTGTATGTAGTAATTATGTTGAGGACTCTTTAAAGTAGAGACACTACATACTGATATACACCTGAACATCAGCAGGAGAGAACTCTTTAAAGTAGAGACACTACATACTGATATACACCTGAACATCAGCAGGAGAGGACTCTTTAAAGTAGAGACACTACATACTGATATACACCTGAACATCAGCAGGAGAGGACTCTTTAAAGTAGAGACACTACATACTGATATACACCTGAACATCAGCAGGAGAGGACTCTTTAAAGTAGAGACACTACATACTGATATACACATTACATTACATTACATTGCATTTAGCTGACGCTTTTGTCCAAAGCGACTTACAATAAGTACATTCGACCAGGAAGACACAACCTTGAAGAAAACAGAATCATATAAGTATATCAAGTTTCATAGAGCCAAACATTTCAAGTGCTACTCAACTGGTTTTAGGTAATCCAGTCCTTTATTGGTATAAAAGTGCTTCGTTAATCGTTCTAACGCTCGAAGTGGAGTCGAAAGAGATGAGTTTTCAGTTTGCGCCGGAAGATGTGCAAGCTATCTGCCGTCCTGATGTCAATGGGGAGCTCATTCCACCATCTTGGAGCCAGGACAGCAAACCCACGTGTTTGTTACACCTGAACATCAGCAGGAGAGGACTCTTTAAAGTAGAGACACTACATACTGATATACACCTGAACATCAGCAGGAGAGGACTCTTTAAAGTAGAGACACCACACACTGATATACACCTGAACATCAGCAGGAGAGGACTCTTTAAAGTAGAGACACCACACACTGATATACACCTGAACATCAGCAGGAGAGGACTCTTTAAAGTAGAGACACTACATACTGATATACACCTGAACATCAGCAGGAGAGCACTCTTTAAAGTAGAGACACTACACACTGATATACACCTGAACATCAGCAGGAGAGGACTCTTTAAAGTAGAGACACTACATACTGATATACACCTGAACATCAGCAGGAGAGGACTCTTTAAAGTAGAGACACTACATACTGATATACACCTGAACATCAGCAGGAGAGGACTCTTTAAAGTAGAGACACCACACACTGATATACACCTGAACATCAGCAGGAGAGGACTCTTTAAAGTAGAGACACCACACACTGATATACACCTGAACATCAGCAGGAGAGGACTCTTTAAAGTAGAGACACTACATACTAATATACACCTGAACATCAGCAGGAGAGGACTCTTTAAAGTAGAGACACTACATACTGATATACACCTGAACATCAGCAGGAGAGGACTCTTTAAAGTAGAGACACTACATACTAATATACACCTGAACATCAGCAGGAGAGGACTCTTTAAAGTAGAGACACCACACACTGATATACACCTGAACATCAGCAGGAGAGGACTCTTTAAAGTAGAGACACTACATACTGATATACACCTGAACATCAGTAGGAGAGGACTCTTTAAAGTAGAGACACTACATACTGATATACACCTGAACATCAGCAGGAGAGGACTCTTTAAAGTAGAGACACTACATACTGATATACACCTGAACATCAGTAGGAGAGGACTCTTTAAAGTAGAGACACTACATACTGATATACACCTGAACATCAGCAGGAGAGGACTCTTTAAAGTAGAGACACTACATAATGATATACACCTGAACATCAGCAGGAGAGGACTCTTTAAAGTAGAGAGAAGAGGAAGTGTAAACTCTCCAGTTGAAGGAATGGTGTTCGACAGGTTTCCGTACTTCCTCTCAACTCTCTCTTCTTCTGCTGCAGATACTTGTTTCTAGGTATCTATTTTTAAACAGCGTTAAAAGCTTAAATCATTTTCATCAGACTTATAAAAGTATTCATAATTATTTACATATCATTGCAGATACAGATAATGACCCTGATGATATCACACCCTTACCACAAACAGAATAACATCGACAGGATGCTTTTATTAATTTAAATAATTAAGTATCTAGAAATCTTTTCCCATTTGTTTTATTTTTGATTTGTGTTTGAAGAAGTGTTTCCAAATAAAATCTGCTCTGTGATGTATAATGTAGGAAAGTAGAGGATTCAGATTAGTTCTTGACTAACATTTAAATATTTTTATATTTGTAGATATATGTTACCCACTAGAAATGTATTAAAAATTGTTATTAAGAATTTCTTTTAATTTAATTGTCGTTTCTTTGTTTAAAGGGCAAAATAAAATCCCTCAAAATATAATATTCCATATTTCGGTGTTGTTTATTCCCGAGCCCCGCTGTATTTACATAATGACCGGTTAATTATACGTACCTCAGTTCCTCCGTACGTCACATCCGTCTTTATTATGTTGGGAATTCACAACAAAATTCCTGTCTTCCTGTCATCACATCGTCATCACTTCCAGATGTGATCTTTATTAACCAGCTGACGGTGGTTCCCCTCCTCTCGCTGCATAGAGAGAACAAACAATGTAGAGCCGTCCTTTCAGCATCACGTGAACTCGCTCTCAGGA
Source organism: Gymnodraco acuticeps (assembly GCF_902827175.1). NCBI lineage: Eukaryota > Metazoa > Chordata > Actinopteri > Perciformes > Bathydraconidae > Gymnodraco > Gymnodraco acuticeps. Next base: position 31,492 of record NW_022991623.1, read on the forward strand.
GAAAAAGACATGCTTTATTAATGAAAAATATGGGTTTAATACGTTGTGTTTACAGACATTACACATTGATTGATTGATTGAAAATTGTATTAACAGATTGCAGAATGGGTACAGTACAGTACAGTACAGTACAGTACAGTACAGTACAGTACAGTACAGTACAGTACAGTACAGTACAGCTCAAAACACACAATTGTTAAGGGGATGCAGACCAGAAAAAGACTTTCGTCTTGTTTACATCAGGGTCCCCCATTTAATTCATCATAACATACATGACATACAGATAGACAGTACTGTTACATCTAGACATTTATGACATACCAGATCTACAAATATACAGTACTGTGTGTGAGTATAAAAAGAGTATATACAAGTGGCCATATACAACTATGGCCACTTGTAAATGTCTAACTATGTAAATGTATCCTGTAAATATAATGTATGATGTCCTTTATTGTTTTATGTTTCATGTGGAACCTATATGCTGCAGGTCTCCCTTGAAAAAGAGATCTATGATCTCAATGGGACCAATCTGGTTAAATAAAGGTTTGAAATGAAAAATGAAAGGGGGGGTGGGAAACTGTATATTGTAGGGGGTTGGGTTTGGACATTTACAGGAGCCAGTTTCGAATTGCAGTCTCCCGTAGGTGCTTTTTTAGAGAGGTTTTGAAGGTGGGTGGTGATTCACATTGCTTTACAGTTGTGGGTAGAGCGTTCTGCATTGTTGTGGCATAATTGCGAAACGTGTTTCGTCCCTTTTTTGTGCCAAATCTGGGTTTAACATGATTTGTGGAGCTCCCTCTGGTGTTATGATCATGGTATTCACTGACCTTTGGGAAGAATTTTGACATGTACATGGGTACCATAGAGGTGTAGTGGATCTTGTAGACCAGGCCCATTGCAAGTAGCTGTACTCTGTCGTCTACTCTAAGCCATCCTAGGTTGTCAAAGTGGGCAGAGGTGAGGTGTGTTCTAGATGAAAGGTCAAGCAGTAGTCTGACCAGTTTATTTTGTGATGTTTGTAATTTTATTTTTAGCGCCTTGGAGGTGCTATGGTACCATGACGTGCAAGCATAGTCATAGTACCCTTGAATGAGTGCTCCTGCCAGAGTCTTCAGGGTGTTCTTGTTTACCAGAGAGGAGATCCGGTATAGGAATCTAGTTCGTGGGTTGACTTTTTTGATTACATTGGATGCCATTTTGTCACAGGAGAGGTTTGCCTCTAGTATGGAACCTAGGTATGTAATTTCATCTTTCCATGTGACAATAATATCGCCCACTGCAACTGAGAAGCCGTCGGTCTTGCTGAGTTTGTTTTTTGAAACGAAGAGAATGGACTCTGTTTTACCCAGGTGTAATGATAATTTATTATCGGCGAGCCAGGTGCAGATTCTGCCGAGCTCGGAGCTGAGGGTTTTTTCAACCTGCAACCTGTTCCTGTCAGAGACCAGCAGGGCTAAGTCGTCCGCGAACAGGAACAAGTTGCAGTCACAAGCTGACGACATGTCATTTACATACATTAGGAACAGTAACGGTCCTAATATGCTTCCTTGTGGAACACCACAGCTCACTGGGAGGGGGGGGGACAGAGTACCGTTTACCTCCACCATCTGTTCTCTCCCCTCCAGGTAGGATTGCATCCAGCTCACCGATAGACTATCAAAACCAATTGCTTTTAGCTTGTCAATCAGAATGGGGTGATTGACAGTGTCGAAAGCCTTTTGTAGGTCCAGCATCACCATGCCGCAGTACTTGCCCTCGTCCACCTCTTGTTTGATGTGGTCGTTCAAATAGAGAAGGCATGTGTCAGTGGAGTGGGATGTTCTAAAGCCAGATTGAAATTCATAGATTAGTTTCTTTTCCGAGAGGTACTTTTCGACCTGTTCATAAGTATAGAGACAGGGCGGTAGTTGCCTGGGTCCAATTTGCTGCCCTTTTTGTGCAGGGGGGTTACTCTCGCAATTTTGAAGTCTTTGGGTACTTTTCCCTGTTTTATGGAGAGGTTAATTATGTGTGTGATGACTGGTGAGATGGCGGTTGCTGTGTCTCTGAGGAATTTGGAGGGGATATTGTCGTGGCCAGTGGCCTTGTTAGGTTGGAGGGCGCTCAGTTTTATGTGTGCCTCTGCTGTTGTTACCCTTACTAGTTTGAAATCATCTTTGCGTACCCCTAAGTTTTTGTAGTAGGCTAGGATGTGTTCTACCCCACAATGCCCTGAGTGGGTGGGTAGTTTATTTACCAGAGTTGTGGCTATGTTTGTGAAGAAAATGTTTAAGTGATTGGCCACATCTAGCTTGTCTGTGATGAGCCTGTTATCTGTCTTTATGTTTGAAAGTTTGGTTTTAAGTTTTTTACTGCAGCCTAGATTATTGAGTAATTTCCAAAGTTCACGGGGTTTATTTTTGTTTTCCTCAGTTTTGTTATTGATGAAATTCTTTTTTGCAGTTTTGATCATGGAGCTTACGTCATTTCTTAGTCTGTTTCCTTGCAGTTTGAGTTCAGTCACGTGGGCCTGGAGTTCACTGCTCGAGCTTTTGGAAAGCTTTGACTGACTTTTACGAAACTCAGAGCATTTCTTGTCTCTGGTTTTCATAGCGGTCAATATTTTGGAGTGCATCCACGGCTGAGCGCGATTTTTTACCCTGGTGGTTCTTAGGGGGGCCATGTCGTTTAGTACTGTTGAGAATTTGGTTTTGAAACCAAGCCATGTTTCTTCAACCAGTGTACCACTGAGCTCCTCTGACCAGTCCAGGCTCTCCAGTTCTAGGTTAAAGGCCTCGCTAGAGTAGGTTTTGAGGTCTCTAGATGTGACTGTTTTGTGACAGCCGGCCTTTTGTTTTAGCCGGCCCTGGGACCCCCGGCCCTGGGACCCCGCTAGCAAAGCTAGCCAGCATGCCACCGGTCCCCCGTTCTGGGTTGGATATATAAACAGGCAACATGCAGGTAGCTACCAGTCCACTGACTTGTTCAAAGACCTTGGTTGCGGTCGAATTGTCCAAAATCAGCTCCTATCGTCTCTTCCTATCCACTATTCCTTAGGCGCTTTCACACCGGAGTACTTTTCCCGTTTAGTTCCGTTAGTACCTGGAATTTTGCGTTCACACCAAAAAGAGAACTTAGCTCGGAGAACTTTTACTCCCATTTTTAGTGCTTGCTAGAGAGGTGGGACTTTCCTGGGGAGAAAAAAGTACCAATTTCTGATTGGCTGGGCGAATTGCAAACCACGGCCCGTAAAACTCTGAAAAGTTTTGTGAAGCCGCCATTTTATTTGCTCGCATTAGCATTATTAGCATTAGCATTAGCCCACCAACGGAGAGAGACTAACTTATGGCAACACAAAATAAAACATGGGAGCGGTGGAGATGAGGAGGTGTCGGCGTTCTGGCGATTTACTCGGAAGGCTTCAGTAGAAGCTGCTGGGAGTCCCAGCAGCTTCTACTGAAGCCAGTCCCCAACTCCGGGGTCTTCCGGCCGGGGACTTCGGGTGGCAGTATACGCCGTGAAGTGGTTTGCGGCCTGCCAGTAAACCCAAAGCAGAAGAAGAAGAAGTGACGTCAGCGGCTTATTCCGGTGTGAACGCGATCTGTACTTAGTTCCATGGGGGCACTAAGTGCTGGGAACTAAGTACGGCAAAGTACTTTGTGTGAAAGTGAATAGGATAATTCAAAAGGACTTAGGAAACTATTATGGTGTGGTTCTATGCAGGCTTTATGACCGTGGACAGCAGTGGGACATATACTCTTCATTAGGTTGGAAAAAGTAAAGTGAAACTCATCTTGATCGGTTGTTTCCGTGAACGGCCGAATGTTGTTTGACGGTAAATGCTGCGGGCGCAAGGCATTGTGGGACAGCATTTTCTCCTTTCCTTTCCCAAAGGAAGGTCCAGTGGTTCCTAAGCTAAAGGAGGTTATAATAAGGAAGTTTCAAACCTCCTTTCCTATCATCTAGAGCAGGGGTGTCAAACTCAAGGTCCGGGGGTCAAATCCGGCCCGCGACCTCATTGTATGTGGCCCGCAAGAGCTTGCAAAGAATATTATATACAATACAAGTGGTGTAATTGTTGAATATTTACTTTCAATTATTTTCCCTAGACTTCTGCTTTCAGACGTAGTTATTTAGGAAGATATTACCATAACTGATAATAATCCAATGCAGGGCCAACAATGTAATATAATACATTATTTAATATATATTATATATTTACATATGTATATATATAATTAAAATTACAACCGGCCCTTTGAGTGCAACCATAATGCTGATGTGGCCCGGGATGAAATTGAGTTGGAGACCCCTGATCTAGAGAATTCAAACGGCTCTTATCATGGCTGCCACTGAGGGACTCCCGGGTCATTTCACTCCGTTAAGAAGGTTCCTCAGAGAAACTAACTATTCAAAGTGACCTAAGATTTTCACTGTCATAACTACACTTTAGCTACTGTATGCACAAATGACAAAAAGACTGAGCCACTGCCGCCTGCATCAAAGGAAACGTGTATGAAATCCAGAGGGAGAGAGGACAGAGAGAACATGCCAGTTTTCCACAGGGGAAGTTTCATTGTGACATGTATTCACCCTGTAGTCTCTCCTTTATGCACAACACATCCTGATTGCATAATAGAATAATATTTCTTAAATTATTGGATTCATCTCCAAACGTCTCCATTGTTTTGGTGACCCCCCTCTCATTGTTACCTCGTACGACAGGCTGCGACAGGTCATGATTGACTTCTCGTTCTGACGCACAGCTGATGAGACACCTGAAGAGTTTAAGGAACCGGAAATATAAATTGTGCTAAATAATCAGCCGCAGCATCCGTGGGAGGATGAAGGAGCTGCTGCAGCGGGGAAACAACAGTTCAAGAGAGAACATTTAAGAATTTGGTTTAATCCAGTGAGTTTCTCATGTGGGCGTTTCACATGAATCACTGCGGAAGAGGATTAGGGTCAGTGTGAACACAATGTGAGATCTGACCAATAAGGGAAACATTTCATTCAGTTCTGAGAAGAAAAAAAACGTGGCTTTTTTCAGAACATTTTAGAATACGGACGTTTTTTTTTCTGAAAAACCTCAGAATTCTGACTTTATTTTTTTTCGATCTCAGAATTCTGTGTTTTGGGAAAAAAGTCGGTATTCTGAATTTGTTCGATAATCAAAACATTCGGACTTTAATTTTTGGAATTCTTAAATATTTTTTCTCACTATTACAATTTACAACTTGTCACATTTGGCCCTAATCCTCTTCCGTACTTTAAGGCTTCAAACCCATGGATGTATAATAAGAACTGGACACAGTGTGGGAGGCGGGGCCTCGTTCATTCCTATGAGAGTTGCTCATTGGCGCATGAAGACAAAATGGCCCCACTTTTGAGAGAGCGAAACGTCACGAAAGTATTCATATAATCATATAATCCGTCCTTATTGTGCGTCCATGGGTAAAGACCAGTCTAGGGTAAAGGTAAATCTCATGTAGTGCTGAACACGTAACATGAACGTGCCGGGCGGCGCGGTCCCGCGGGTTAGATGCGCGTTCATAATGCCGAGGAAAATAACTCTCAGAATAACGTTATTAGCACATTTTACAACTTTAGGAACGAATGTTTTTAATAAGGGCTATACAAGTGTTCATACTGGGTAGTTCATTTAGTTAAAAAAAAATTATCCAATGATTTACAGACCACTCTTTCCCAATGTAAGTCAATGGGAAAAAGTATTTCCGGGCCCAGCGACTGATACGGAAGTGTAGTACCGCCGTTTGGCCACAACGAATACTTTCCTCAGAGTCCGGCGCACTTCCTGGGGGCTTGGAGAAACCTCAATCCAATTTTTTTGGAGAATGTTTTGGAAAGAAATCATCCAAAATCCACATTTAGGAGTTGATTTACTCTCTTTTATCATTGACATTTCTATCAAATTGACCAAAAGCTGTCATTACATAACGCCTAATTTGCATACCCAACATATCATCTTCAGAAAACATGTAATAAAGTAGTTTTAGTGTCGGTAATGAACAGGGGAAAGTTTCACAGTGATATCTTTTGGTTAAATCTCCTCAAGTGTTTCTTCTCACTCTGTATTCCCTTCATCACGCTATCGGTCTCTGAGGGATCCTCACACCCTCGTCAGGCACAAAACATCCATGAAGTTATAAAGAAAAAGCACCAGAACACCCGATCCTTCCCTGTTCACCTGGGAAATAATAGGCTAGGAAAACGCTGCCAGGAAATAAATGACGGGAAAACTCAACGACTGCAGCCAAGTTTAGATCAGATCTGAGGCGTCTTTTATTCTTCATGCTTGAGGGGGTTTACCTGCAGACACACCACTGTTTCCACCGTTTTGCACATGAAAAAGGGCTCTAATCCTGCCATTGTACGTCCTCTATTCCCTTTTTCTTGTCTGAAATGATGGCCTTAAAATGCTGCTATAATGTCTCCTAAAACCCAATGACTAGTTAGCATATTTCTTGCACTCCTGGTCTTCTTGTGTTGAATTTAATTGGTGTTTGTGTCATGAAATAAGGTTTATTGCTAATACAATTTACAATGACACTAGCTGACGTGATGAAGGGCTTTAGATCCTGATAAATCCCTTTTATTCGCCCAAAAGTGCTGCATAATGACTCCTAAAACCTATAAATTAGTTAGTACTTTCAGTTTCCTGGTCTTGAATTTAATGGGCTTTTTCATTGGTGCTTGGTTTTATGAAATAAGTGATGTGGGTAATACAAATTACAACCTAAAATACATCAGTAAACACCCCTAACTAATGACAAATGAGTCTCATGAATCCTAGGTTATGCAGATGACACAGTCCACGTCCTGATAAATCCTTATTTTTGTCTGGATCTGGATTAATACTGAGCAGAACCCAGAGGTATCACGCTCAGTGGGGGATGGATGATCCCCGCTAAACGTCTAAAATTAGCCGGAAGCTCTCCACGGTTTCTGCGATGACAGCTTCTTCTGGTAGCAAGTTCCACTCTCTGATTGTTCTTGGAAAGAAGGAGTATTTAAGAGTGTCACTAGTTGCGAAAATTCGCTCGAAGTTCAAAGAGTTGGCTTTGCGGGTTCTTCTAACTGGCTCTAGGTACATTAATGCATCAATGGCTGAGATGTTATGGACAATCTTGAAGAAGAGAACCAAACGAGCCAATCGCCGCCTTTCACTTAATTCCACCCAGTTCAACCGCTTGAGCATTTCTGTGACCCTGCTGTCCCATTCTGAATCTCCAACAATGAATCTTGCTCCTCTTCTTTGTACAGATTCCAGGGCATCACTGTCTTTATCAGTGTCTTCCTCTTAAGCCCCACGGACCCGCCGAAGGGGCCGAAACCACAAAATCTGCAAGCAAAAGTGTCTGAGGGCTTCTTCAGATGTAATAAACTATGAATGTTTTATATCCATGTAACGGGAAGAAACTCAGCTAACTGATCATTTTTTTAACGCTGAGCCTCTGAATTAGCCGCGAGCGAAAAATGCTAACGCATACTGCACAGAAAACACGGTATAACACCCTTATTACTTATCGTAGCTGCACACCCAACCCATCGATTAGCATTGTGAGAAGACACTGGCCGTTTCTCAATCGCAAGGATGCTTCCGAGTCACTTGCTTCAGAAGCGAGGCAAGTATCCTTCCTGGCATTCGGAAAACGAAGAGTGGAACAGGCTAGCAAGTGTGCAGGTGTGCGTCGTATGAGAGGCCCCACCTTACATTTTCCACCACAGATTTGGGGAAATTGGTCCGTGCGCAAAGCATTGTGGGGATTTTAAGGACGCGAAGTCTACCCATGTGCAGCCTCAAAATTACCCCCAAACCAAGGACGCGGCCTCGGTGGAATTCCATGTATGCTGGAGATTGGAACAGTCCTTCGGCAGCACTCGATGACGTAGCATCTTTGAAATATTGGCTTGGAAGCCAGTATCCTCGAGATTGAGAAACGGCCACAGAATCACTTGGGAGTTGCAGTACCGCCCTTTGGCCACAACGAATATTGGCCCCAGAGTCCGGCGCACTTCCTGGGGGCTTGGTTAATACACGTTACAACATAAAGCACATCAGTAGCTAAAGATGCTAGCTGGTATTAGCATGCTAACACACTTAACGTAGACAATACAAATGACATTACATCACATGTCACTTGTTAGACGCTTTTATCCAAAGCGACTTACATACTCGATACTGTGAGCAATCCCCACAGGCAGGGGCGGACTGGGACTACAAATCAGCCCGGGACTCTCGACCGGCCCACTTCGGTACCGCAAGTAAATACCAAATTGTCGACGGGGGTGGGGGTTGCTAGTGACTTATCGCAGAGGTAGACATTAAGGGTCAAATGCCAGTCCACCAGCCACCACTTGTGTTTTCACTGGCCCCAGCATTGTAACCACTGGCCCGGAGCATTCGTCCAAAATAAAATCGACTAATAATGAAGAAAATTAACACATTTGTTGCAAAAGTAATGTATGCACTAACTACATTACTACATACTACAACACTACTGCTAGTAGTCAAAATACCAATACCACAGGACTGTTGTTTTAAAGCTATATTTTTAGTGGCCCCAGCAGGCAAGTGGAAAGTACGTTAAGCTGCCCGGGGGGGTCTAAATAGTGCTTCCGGGCCAGCGGGCCATTTAATGTCGAGCCCTGCCGGTTACCGGCCGGCCCACATCGTCTGACCGGCCCACTTCAGTACCGGCCCACTTCAGTACCGGCCCACTTCAGTACCGGCCCATCGGGATTCGTCCCGAACGTCCCGATGGCCAGTCCGCCCCTGCCCACAGGAGCACTTAGAGGTGAAGAGTCCCAGGGACACAACGACATGCTGACTGCAGTGGGGTTTGAACCTGCTACCCCCTGATTCGAAGTCCAGCACACTACCCACTGAGCCACAGCCTCTCTGTTGGTGGAGATATCAAATATAACTGAGAAATGAAAAAGTTCTGGATAATATCTGTTAATATTGGATTTGTTTAACGATGTTAGGTTTGTTTTTCCTTTAACTTTAATAAATGCAGGTCTTCTCTAAGTCGCCTGTTGTTTGTCTTTTCAAATGCGCTCTATAAATAAACTTTATTGATGAAATCCCGCAGCCATAAACACAAAACATACGTGATTTACTCCACGTTTGTTTGAGTTTCTGAACCATTAAACTGTGTGTGTCCACTTTACCACGTCATGTATGTCCTTTTAATAATTCAGAAGTTAATTACGCTGCACTTCGAGGTGCGTTGAGTAATGAATGTTGCATCATATGATTCGAGCAGAGCTGGATTTACACGTTTGTTATTTTTCTGAGGGAAGTTTACCTAACACACACACACACACACACACACACACAAACACACGAATGCCCTGGAAAACCCGAAACGAGGAAGTGATTAAAGCGAAGTACAATTAAAAATGCTCTTTTGTGAAAAAATTGATGACATTATTTGTAGTCTGTCGTCACATTTTGAGTGACAGTCAATTTCCTCTTTGTGAGGTGTAAGTGACAGTAAACACAGATTACACCATCAGCTGTGACCTGTGTGTGTGTGTGTGTGTGTGTGTGTGTGTGTCTTGGGGTTTTTTGGATGGTTACCTGTCCTATATTTCTGAAAAGGTGGGCGGAGGATTGATCTGTATAAAGAGACGGAGCACACAGTCAACTTCACACAGCATCTGCCAGCAGGTGAGGACGCACACACACACACACACACACACACACACACACACACACACACACACACACACACACACACTCTTTATATCTTGTTATTGTTCATTTGTAAATTCAACATGTATATTTTCTACTTTCTTGTTTGTATCTAGTCTTTACATTGTTAATGTTTATGCTGCTGCAACACAAACATTATCCACATTGGGATCATTAAAGTACTTCTTGTCTTATCTCTGTATTTCAGCATTTCAATTATACTTTATATTAATGTTGTGTTTGTTCTTGCAGTGAAGAAAACACTCTCCTAAAAAAGGATTAAGATAATTGAATCGATCTGAAAAATGAAGATGATTCCCGCCGCCGTCTCCTTCCTCCGTCCCGCCGCCACCGCCGCCGTGTTGGTTCTCTTTCCGCTGCTTCTGATTGGCTGGGCCGAGCAGGCGGCATCACTTCCTGTCGACCGGTCGCTCAGTGAGCCGTTAAGAAACCCTGAGACGCACCAGGCCGTTCAGGACATCTCCAAACACGTGAGTTAAAGAATTGAATACGTGCGTCTCAAATCAGCTTTAAATAAAAGTAGGTTTTATAATATGATGTTTCGTATGACCGAGTTATAATGGTCATCATTTGTATTATCAAAGTAAAAGTCACACTTTGAGAAGCTTACTTGATATCAGTATTTTGGCTTTTAATCTGAAGGTTTTGACTTTCATTTAGAAGCTAATCTTATTCAAATGTATTTTAAAATGTTGTCTTTTTGGCACTTATGTAACTCTGTAGATATAGACATCATAATAATACACTTATTTAAAAGAGCCCCGTACTCACAACAAGGTGTAGCTTCACAAAAAGTCACAAATACAATTAAATCATACAATATAAAAATGAAATATAAAAGTTAAAGAAAAGACAGCATTAATAATTATTAAATTGAGAGAAATAGTAAAAAAGTAACATAAATGAGAACGATTTTAATTATATCCCAAATTAGAAAAAATTCCAGTATTTGTAGACCTCATATTGTTTAGCGTAACACAACTTAAATAATGTATTCAGTATTTCCTCAAAGTATTTATTTGATCGGAAAGATGTAAAAGGCTTAACAACTTGTATTTATTTAGCCTGCATTTACTTCTCGGGAATACATTCAAAAATAATACAAAATAAGACGGACAATAAGAACTCAATTTGATCAAACGGTTGGAATAAATACAATTCAAAGAAATCTTAATAAATGTATGATTTTCTTGTGTTTTTATTTCTCCAGGCTCAGGGTCTGCAGACGGAGGAAGACTCCAGCTCCAGGCTGATGCCCAGAGTCAACACCGACCAGGTAAACAAACAAACAAACAACACATTATAAAATCCCACTCTATTGTGACAGTTTATTATTTAGGTTCTTTGGGGTGCCAGTCAGGTCTCTCTCCTGACGTTTCAGATTTGGTCAGTCAGTTTTAGTAAGTCTGCACAAAGGTGTATGCATCTCACTGTAAACACCCAACATTGAATGACATTAGAAAATATAAGAAAGGACTCAAAATCATAATCACAAATAGCAAGTGTATTTTTGAATACCCCACAAACAAACTATTCGTCTTCCCACAGTTCAATGTTAAATCCAAAACGTTCCACTTCGGGTTTTCTTCAAAATAAATAAAAACAGTCATTTACCACGGGTCATCTTTAGTCATCTTTAGCAATCCAGTGGGTTTTGAAAATCCAGTCCAGGTTTTTAAGGTGGTTGGGAGATGACCGGCTCCTTTCAGTTTTGAAACAATAATCCGGGAACCAACCATAGACTGTATATATGACCCCAACCCATCCTCCCTCACTGCATTCAAAACATCACTCAAAACCCACCTGTTCGACACTGCATTCAAACTCTGACCTTTTCTGTTTTTATTTCTCTCTTTACGTATTTTCTTTGTTTTTGTGTTAGTCTCTGTCAAAGCGTCTTTGAGTTTCTAGACAAGTGCTATAAGTGTCATGTATTATTATTATAAACCTTAAAATAACCCTAAAATAACGTTGTTTTCCTCCAGGATCACATGAAGATCTGCTGCCTCCACGCTAACATCCTGGACTTCTACCTGAACAACATCCTGAAGAAACGCGGAGACCACGTTCATCCCAACATGACCCGCCTGAAGGTGGACATGAACCGGGTCAGCGAGGACCTGCAGGACCAAGGCTGCGTGAGTGTTTTAAACTTAGCCGGTTAGCCTAGCTTAGCATAAAGACTGGAAACAGGGAAACTGCTAGCCTAGAAGATATTCCTACCTTCCCCAACATTTCCAAATTAACATTATTGTTTACTTTTATTTGTGGGTAATACACTCATTTGGTAAATACAAAGCTTCAGTCAGTACCCGGTTAGCTTAGCTTAGCATAAAGACTGGAAGCAAAGGGAAACTGCTAGCCTGGCTTTGCCCAAAGTTTAGAAATATAGCTACCTTTACCCATACCTCTAAATGATCATTACATCGGACATCATCATGTTTGTAATTACAGTCAAAACAACCAAGAGCTAACAGAAAAATGAAAACACTGAATTTGTCCAAAATGTATATAAATAGCTTATTTTAAACATATTGTCCTTGTGGTTTCACCCTGTTTTATGCTAAGCTAAGCTAACGGTGTGCTTGCTTTAGCTTCATACTCACAATACACAGTGTGTGTGTGTGTGTGTGTGTGTGTGTGTGGTGGCAATGAGGTTGATCTTAAAATTGATATCGGCTTTCTGTGGTTTTGATTAGCAAGAGTGAACACACACACACACACACACACACACACACACACACACACACACACACACACACACACACACACACACAGTTGCTAACCTGCTGTGTTTCTTTGTTCCTGCAGAACGTGACTCATTATCAAGACCATCATCACGCCGTGCAGTTTCGCAGGAAGCTCAACAAGGTGAGAATTTACCCCCAAAATGATTCCTGATTAAAAACACCGTCGCATCGTTCAGACACGGAGACGAGATGTTGTGTCTTTACTGCTAATCCTCCTGAAGTCAAATTGAATTTGAGTCAGAAGCTCCATTAAAAAAAAATGAAATATATAATAGATATTTGATTTGTCTCTGTGTCCCTGTATTGACTGTGCCCCTGTATTGACGGTGCCTCTGTGTCCCTGTATTGACGGTGCCTCTGTGTCCCTGTATTGACTGTGCCTCTGTTCCCCAGATGGCTCCGGAGCAGGGCTTCAACAAGGCGGTCGGAGAGATCGACATCCTCTTCATGTACCTGCAGGACTTCTGCGTTCTGCGCAGGAACGCCACCGCCACCGAAAACTAAACGTCCTATTCATCATACGTACCACCTTTTTATAACAGCGACTTTTATACCTGTATTTATTTTCTAAATTGAGTGTTTTTCTACAACGTATTTATATTGACTCGAGTTCGAAGGATTAGTGTTTGATCGATTTATTGATCAGGAAGTTTTAATGCCGGAGCCGAGAGACTCTGGTGTTCATCACGTTGCCATCTTATGGCTGATTATTAATATTTAAATCATTTTATTACGATGAAGGAGGAGGTATTTAAACGTTACACTCTGCGGGGAGCAAGCTGTGTGTTACCAGATCTACTTGAAAATAAATAAAGTTTGGTTTTGAATATGAATTTTGACTCATGGTGTTTGTGGAACAATCTTTAACGAAGGGAATTATTTAAATGACATGTTGCTGTTTATTATGATTGACTAAATAAGACAACAGCAAAACATTTTTTTTAAATTGATGTAAAATGGTACAAAATACAATTTATAGTAAAGTGCAACAAAGTAAATAATAATGAAAAGATAAAATAATAAAAAATATATAAA